>NW_017537068.1:1683195-1770897 GCF_001853355.1 Bactrocera latifrons
AGACATCCGGATTTCAACTCTACTCGTCACCCTGATCACTTTGGTATATATAACCCTATATCTGACTCTTTTAGTTTTTGGACTTACAAACAACCGTTAGGTGAACAAAACTATAATACTCTCTTTAGCAACTTTGTTGCGATAGTATAAAAACTGAACGAGATAGACGTTTCACATTGAAATACAACGCGTGACTGCTGAAATTTCGCGAAATGTCTGTGCAAAATATTCGGTAACGGGAAATTGATGTCAATAATAACGGAATGCGGTTACTAATCATCAAAGAAGACTTCAAGGCTTTATTGGGTACATTTCAATGAGTAATTAAAAGTTATACACATGTTTGAAGTTTGCTGGGACATATTGTCCCAGTAGGGGCGAAAGGGTTAAAACTAATCGAGATAGATATATGATTAGGAAGATGAGAAAAGTTGAAATTCGAGGGACTGTCCGCGCAAGCTGCAACTTGAGTAAAATTTTAGATATCGTGATGAAACATGCTATACGGATTCCTAGTGCAAAAAGTTTACGAATTCGTGGATGGGATTACTCCGCTCATGCCCCATACAACGCTATTGTTTTGCAACATAGATTGTATGAGAGGGCTTATAGAAGCCAGTGTTTAAACTAGACGATGTACGACGTGGCACCGCCTACATTTAGGTGAAGACCCATATCTCGGGATCCGACCGATTTCGGAAAAATGTAGAACATGTTTTTCCTCTAATATTGGTATGTCACACTGCGAAAATGGATGAAATCGGACTACAACTACGCTTACTTCCCACATAACACAATCTTAAATTCCACTTTATTCTTTCACTTTCCTATATACAAATCAAGAAGCAATTAATATAAAAGGATTTGCACAAAAAATTCTTTTGAAGTATGCTGCGTGGCCAAAAATTGTCCAAGTCCAACCAAAACTTTGCAGGGCTCTGGGTACCGAATACGTGGAGCTCAGTACCTATAGTTGACTTTTGACCGAAAATATCGGTTAATGTACAATTGAAATTCAGAGATAATCCTTTCCTAACAATGGTTTATCAGTGTATCAAATATGGATTGAATTTTGTCAATATGTATTTTCTTCAACCCTCGGCAAATAAAAGTATTGAGGATTTCATCTTTAGTTGCGAAAGGATTTAAGTATTGAAGACATTAAATAAGAGCATTTTCGAATTCGGTTTATCAAGAGGGATTAATGTCGGTTCATACCGTTTAGGATAAATACTAATACAGTTACTCCCTTCATAGGGTATGATCGAGGAAATTGGTTCTTATAAAGAAATAGTCTAACTACCAACTATGTCATTGTCTCAAGCCAGAAATATTTAAAACATGCTTCAGTACACTGCCATTTGCAACTCTTATCGATTTTATTGCCTGAATTTAAGATTTACAAATCAATTGTACATATACGAAGAAACATATTATATCTATTAGTATAGCTACATACATATGTACATACATATTAGCCACTTACAAGCTTTCCAAGCAACCATTCATTTGAGATACATATGTGAATATTTAACGACGAGTTTCTTATGCAGAAAGGCGTTTCTGATATGCGTGGGACCAGACGCTCTTTTACACCAACAATTTTACAGTTAATGGCAACTGATTTGTTATTTAAAGTAGAAAGACAGCCGAGCAGTGTACTTCACTTATCAAGCGTATAATATCAGATGTGTAAAGGAGATTGGACTGAAATGGTATTTGTCAAGTTTACTCTTTACCTGTGAGTACAGTGGTCCGAAGATGCAACTATAGAATAACATAGACAATGAGATAGTGAGATACTAAATTTATTATTAATGCTTAATGATATGTGCTGCTCAGTCTTATAGAAATTATGTAAGAACTATTATTTAAGGGAAGTTTAGGAGATATAAAAGACTTTGCGAACTAATAAGAGCTGACTAGAACAAAGCTAGACAATTTTATAAACAATTCTCCTCTTAAAGGTTAATTATGTAGTTTTGTAGCCTCTCCCACCGTATACTTGCAATTTTTCCTACAAGGTAAGAGCCCTTTGACATGGTACAATTACATTCCAATTATGAAAAATAATGAAAGACAATCAGTTATATAAATTGCTAAAGTTATGGAACGTACGAGTATATCTTTAGCAATAGCAACAAACAGTCCAAAAATATAAGACCAATCCATGTTATCTACAGAAAAGTTCATAGAAGGTCAGTCTCATTTCTGTAGATGATTATATCCTTGGAAATTTCGATCTCTCCCTCCCTAGTCTCTTTTTATGAGTTAGAAGACTATTGAGAAGAAACCTGCCCCCTCCTTAATTGACTGATATAACTTGACTAAAATTGGAGGTAGCGAGCAATATGAAAGTAACGCTGGAGCTGATACAACGAAATTAAACCTTATTCATAAGAGAACTCCAAATTCCTTCGATACATGACACTTTTGTGGAGTTGGATGAATAACTAACCAAGAAGAACGTTGATGTCAGCTCGATGAGGATAATTAATCGTGGTAAGTGAACAATTTCAGAGATCATGTTAATGCGAGAGAAACCTTACTACGGAAGTACTTACGAAAGTAGAAATTCGCGGGCCACAAGAAATCTGGATATAATTTTGAGTCACATTTCCGGAGTGGATGCATAGAACAGATTCTATAATAAAAGTCGGTGGTCATTCTGATTGCGTAGACCTAACTATCGCGGGAACTTGGTGAGAACTTAACAATTACAAGAAAGAACTTTAGAGAAACTACCAGAAACAGTATCTTCTCGTAAAATGAAAGTTATATAATTATTAGTAAAATTGAACAACGGTAGACACGGCAAGTCATTCGGAATAGAGAAAATGCAGAAGAATGTTATGACTTTTAATTTCAAATGTGTATAAAAGTAAAAAATACGTATGTCAACAAAATTTTTTACAATTCCTTTAGGAGCGATCAAGTATTTTTAGTAAACTAACGATAGTTGAAAACTTAAAGCTAAGTGGCTTTTGAAGATTAGGAAATTGACTTTTAACAAACACAGTATAAAAGAAACTTCGCAAAACTCTGCTCTACAAATGCTATTTTATAATTCTTCGATTTAGCTAAGCGTTTACGAGATATCCATTGTCACAAGTCAACAGAAAAAGATACCATTTTTAGTAGAGCATTAAATATCCTACGAAGCTTTGAGCTTTGCAATTTAAAATAATTTTTTTCTTTGAGAGCTGGATTGTTTTCATCCATTACTACTTTCCATTGAAGTGTATTAAATTTCCGACAATCATATGAATGAAATATTTTTTCCCGTAGTTGGCAGAAAAGATGTGAATTTTCCTATCTGCTAATAAAAAATTAGAAAACTATAGGCGGGAGGATCTTCCCGTTACAATTAAGAGCGCACACTTGGAGAGATTTTTGTAGAGGTGTCTAAAGACTTACATATGTATTTTTCAAAAAAGTCGTGTTTGACCCACCATAGTATACATAAGTATATTGTTGTATTCAGTGTATATATGTATGTATGTTCTGCACCTTTTAGCTGTTGTGCGATTTTCAGGATCAATTGGCATAAAATATTGACACGCGACGAGCCAAACAGACGCGGCATTTCAAAGACTTGGAAAAACAGTGATGAGGAAATATTTATATAAACAATACATGTGTGTATGTGTGGTTGCTGCAAGTGTTTTTCTTTTTGGCTGAAATTTGCCATATATGCTCATATAGTATGTATGTGTATTTGTGTGGTTGTGCCATTGCGCTTGCTGTCAGCTGAGACAAAGCAAAAGTAATAGCTATGTACAACCGATATCCGGCAGCTGCACTTCAGCGCCACTGCGAGGATTTATGTAAGTGACCTCTGAGCTCACTCTTCAGCTCAGTGTGTACTTGCCACCACGCTTCGTATTGCTTTTGACATCTCCAGCAAGCAATAATATATCCGCATTGTTGTTGTGCTTTTACTGTGCATTGGTGTTACGTCTTTTCTCTCTATGTCAGCGCCATTTCCTTGGATTCTTTTGCTTACCGATTTCATGATTTTAGATTTGTAGACGCGCCCCAACCAAAGCCACCATATATATGTATTTTATATTTCACTGTGTATGTGGGCGTCTGTGTTTGCGCTAAAGCCTTTTGTGCGCTTTGTGCTTGGCGCATGAGTTACTTCTTCACCGTTAAGCTGACTTATTTTTAAAAGGATTTCAGTTCGCTGGATAAATGGCATGTGAAATAATGCGTAGCGCTAAATGCGTCTTAGATTATTGACGTTCGCTTTAATGGCGCTACAAGGGTCTTTATTTGTATCTGCGTATGTGCAATAAGCATTGATTGTTTGTTTAAAGCAACAATCAGCCGCAACGACATGCACTTGCTGTAGAGTGGCCATTGAGAGGCGTGCGTTTGTCTTTTTTTCCTGCCATTTCCTGCCATTCACTATCCCAGTTGCGTTTTATTAGCTTTTCTTTGTGTGTGTTGCTGCCTCATTGAGTTTGTCTGTTGGATTTTCCGCGTTTGCGGTGGTCATACACGCACATCTATACATGCATACATACTTATCCACGTTTTGTCGAGTTAAGTCAACACTAAATCCGGTGATATATCTTTGCCACTTGTCTAACTCCATTCATTTGCATTTCAACGCGGTGAAATCGTTAACTGCGCCATTGCTACTTTTTCAACGTATGTCCCTTCATTTCCTCGTGGCTAGTACGCATACATTTTCGTTAGTATGAGTCAATGAGAGTAGCGAGCTGCTCGCTTGTAATACAAGTACCCACATCCACCTACAAATTGATACACAGGGTAGTTCATATAGTGGCTTACTTTTAAGAGTTCAAAATAAACTCGAAATCTCAACTCAGTCTTTCTATCATTATTCAATATTTAACCGAAAAGTTTTCCGTCTTTATCAAACTTCGCCTTCAGTCAAAAATCCTAGGAACGTCAAATTTTATTGATCAATGCCGACAACACAACCAACAACGTGATTGTCGAACTTGTAGATCTGAAGGTTATTAAAATTTGGACGGCAACTAACACAACTGGAGAGACAGAGCTCAAAATTTTACATCGACAATATTACCGTTTATTTATTTCACACCTCTGCATTGCAACCGCATTGAGATCCGAGATCATCAGCTGGGAACACAGAAACTACTAACCGTATCCTTCCTAATACACATCTTTTCGTAGACCATGTAGGTTTAGGCGCGATTTAGCTGGAACTAAAAATATTTCAAAGTAAGTCTACAATTTTAGTTTGTGGACTTTAAAAAGCCTTTTAAATACGCTAAGGTGGATTTACCCCCTTAAGGGGGGCACATAACTTTCCAGAGACTAAAGTATTAAATTTTTGACAAAAGAAACATATTTATTCACTTCCGTTTTCTATCACAGCAACACGTTTTAAAACTGAAAGTTTCTGAACAAAAAACTTCGAGGTGATGAAATTACTGACTTGCCGAACCTAAATTCTCTAACTCCAAATCTTTAATAGCATACGCAAAAAATGTTTATCTCTTGCAGTTGCTATCACTGTAAATAATGTCTCTATTCTGCAGTCTGCAACGAAATGTTATTCTTTAAAGATTTCGGCAACCAAATGTGAGTTGTCCGGTTTCTGACATCAGAATGCATGTTCAAAAGTGGACCAAACATTCAGAACTAACTAAAAGCTTTAACTTTTATGAAAACACAAATAAAAAAAATTACAAATTTCTTTTTAATAACCTTGATTTTGTATATAGTAGAGAAATAAGCGCTTTAACAAAATAATTTCTTTACCCACATAATTACACCTTTAACCACCCCTTATTTCTAAATATATGAGACAAAGCACTGCTACCTCACTGTCGTCTATCCTTGTATTTATCGACAGCAGTGTCAAAGCCGTTTCGGTTTGCTATAGTCTGCTGTTGCAAATCAATTTCCCTAATTGTTTCGTAATGAATTTAACTCAATTTGTGCCCTTCTACTTCAATTTCTCTCTTCTTGCCTACCTCCCTCGCGTTTTTGCATAGCCACAAATTGGAGCATTTCGCTTGCCACTGTCTATTCCTCAGCTGCTCGGCAATCATTCAAAGCTTCTGCTGTTAGTCTTGCAGCGGAAATAAATGTTTCAACCCCGAAGAATTCAGAAAGTGAATCTTTAATTCTTTTTCGGTCCACTAAATTTATTTGTTGCTTTTTTCCTCCTCTTTGATTGCGTAAATGTCTGTGTCAATAAATTCATTTCCATTCCAGTTCGGCGGCAGTTCATTGGCATTCCATGAATAAACATCCGCCATAGACGTCCCATGTATTATGTATAGTAATGTATGTGTAACTGTGTATGTACGAAAATCTAATGACTGTAGCTCAAAGGCTTACAATATGAAACGTAATGAAATTAGCGTGTCTAGAATGGGCTTATGCGGCGCGAATTGTCGAATAATGAAGTTCAGGCGTTCAAAGTGGGTTGTAAGTGGATGGGAATAATCGTAAGCCGTAGTTAAAATTAGGTTTCACTAAATTTACAATTTACACCGCCATTATATTTTCAAAGAATTTAAATTGATTGAGGATTGCAACTTTTTTACACCTAAATATGTAGTCTCTGGTAACATGAGAAGGAAATATGGTAAGTCTCTTTCTCTGACTAACAGAAACCCAGAAATACTTGACGCACATTTCTTAATCGACTTTTTGTAGAAAGAGATATACTGCTTCGAAAAATGAGAATGAAAACGTAATCATAAACCTATTCCACAATGGACAATATACATATTATATATTTATGCTTGTATTAAGCCAAATTGACAATTTTCAACCAATCAAAAATATCGTAGGTATTGTATAGTATTTAAATGTATTCAAAAATACTCAGTTTTAATTTGAAGTCGATGGGTTAATTTTTCGTTGAGTTATGATGTCAGCAATTTTGAAAATGTCGTTTTGAGAAAAACGCGTTTAAAGTTTCACTTATCCTTTCACTATTCGCTCCTCCGAGCGGACGCTCTTTAGAACACTCCCATTCAAAAATAATTCAAGCTACGACCTTCCGGATTTCACAAGATATTTATGGAAATATAACCTATCGAAAAAGTAAATAAATAAAAATTTCTTTTTTGAAAATCTCACACTGGTATAGCGCCTTAAGTTAAATATACATATACACAAAAAGATTGAGAGAGATAGAGGTATGCAGATTAGTTTATAATATTCTTTATACACTGTCTCAATGAATTTTTTAGTATCCCCGGCCAATATGAGTGCTCACAATAATTCTGAGTTTGTAAAAATAGGTCATAAAAAAAAACTATTAATTGAACGTATTATTAGAAACCCATCCATATACTAAATCTAGTCTCAGTCCGAACTTTTTCACTTTTCCTGTCATTTGCACAAATATCTTTATAAGTAAAGAGAGGACTTAATAAAGGGTGTCCTAGAAGTAACGAAACATTAGCATTAAATGGAAAATACAGTTTGTAGTCTTTGGATTGTAATTTTTTTTATTGCATTATTAAGGACATAGTATAGGGTTATTTGTACAATAACTCATCGGGTAAATGGCCTCCACGGTTTTCAATATACATACGCACTTTTCTATTGAAATTTTCCATTACTATTCTGCGTAAATGTGTCTGAATTTCATTGATGTCAACGTCTCATCTCCTCCTTTAAATCACGAGTTGTGGGTTGTTTCAATAGATCTCTGAGTTTGAATAACCCCATAAAAAGAAACCTAATGGTGTTAAATGCCACGTTTTAGGGAGCCAATTCTGTTTACCAAAATGAGAGATTACATGACCAGAAAATGCAGTAATTGAAATGTTTTACGAGCTGTATAACATGTGACACCGTCTTCTTAAAACCACATATTAGCCACATCAATATCATCTAATTTTGGCAAACCGAACCGGAATATCGAGCACAAGTAACAGTCACTGCTTGACTAACCTTATTTTCAAAACAAGTTGTTTTTCGACATTCAGTTATGGGTTCTCAGAACCCCAAAAGTGGTAATTTTGACGATAGATTGGTTACCCATCAAATCGCAAATGATACTCGTATTTTTGGCTAAACCAGATTATGCTCGAAAAACTAAGCTTTTTGAGGCACAATTCCGATTTCTTTGGCGCCGCGCTTTGAAGGTACCGTTGGAAATAGAAAGTCCTCCTGATTAAAAAATAGACCTTAATCGACCTTAAATTTCAAAAATTTGCAAAATTCGAACATTTTAAGAAGTAATTTCAACACATTAAACACACTTTATTCACATTTTTAACTTCAAATTAATTAAATTACACTATAAACTTTTAAATAAATCCATATTTTACACTTTTAGTAGGCTTTTTGCCTAAAAAATCTTTATTTTAAAAAATACATTTTACACTCGTTTGAACCTCAATTGTTTACCAAAAATGACGACGAAATGGAGCGCTGCCACGTGATGATTAGGCAATTCGCAGAAACTTCTCTTTTTCGCAAAAATTCCTCAATTCGTGCATGTGGACATTTTCTTTTTTAAATTTTTTAAGCAAATAAGTAATATTATATAATAACATTATATATACATATGTAAAAGTAATATTATATAATTATATTACGTAATAAAGTGTAGAGTATACATGTACAGTACGAAAATTCAAATTTTGTTTCTAATTCTTCCATACTAAGAAGCGCAAATTGGTGAAAAACGTTTGGTACTAGGCGACCTGAACGGGAATCATGATTTTTGCCATTCCTGCCAGTCAAATAATCTTAGGGAGATGGAGCTGGCGGAACAGATAGACGATTCGATATTCTACACAATTAATGATGAAGCCACCGCCAGAACTATGCGCAATTGTAAATACTATAACTCGGCGACTTATGCTAATTCTCTCATCAGACCATATGTCTATAAGTATCTCGATCGAGAAACTTCCAACTTCAATTCTGTAGACAACCGTACCTTCGTTAATATTAATAAAGTGAACTCGGTTGGCAGAATTGCCGAGAGCACCTTCACCGCACCACGCATTTCTAAGAAGGTAATCGTTTGCGAACTTAAAGCCGCAAGGTGATCACAGCTGTTGGCGCTCGCTCTCTACCCACTGAAAGAATCGCGGAACTCCGCCTCAATTTACTTGCCGAAGCAGCAGTTTTAGCTAATGAACGGACACCTTACGCCATGTCGATCCGCGTGATCCCCGAATAAGAGATCTCAATTTGGATGTTCGGCAAATGTCGTGAGTAACGTTTGGACTACTGTTAAAACTTTGTCTAAGCCAAAAAGACATGATGACCGATTTGAAATTCAATTCGATTCCAACGCCTCATCGTACCCGCAGAAATGTGCGAGCTATTTTAGCGGGAAATCAAACTGCACCTTTCGGCAGACAAAGCCAAAGGATAAGTCCGACATCTGCTAAAATTGCCAAAAGACTGCCCAGCACTTACTTTCATCGATGAGGAGTGTTATCGGTCTTCAAAATCTTTCAAATCCATTGGCATGGAATAAACATGCTGATTATAAAGCACCTATTCTCGACAGGGATAAGCTTGCTCATCAAGGTCCCTAACCTGTTGCTGACCACTCTTCAAATACCCGAAATGTGGAAAATCGGAAGAGCGGTCCCACTACTGAAACCTGGCAAACTCGCCTTCAAAGGGCTCTCCTGTTGCCCGATAACTTTCCTCTGCAAAAACACTTAATGCCTTGCTACTGCCGACCTTCCCCCACATGATTCTACCAAAGCACCAAATAGTTTATGGCCTCAACCGTAAACTATCCAGTGAGAGGACGACCCGTGTTACGTTGGACTTGTCAATAGCCTTTGACCGCATAACGCTACTTGAAGACATCGAAAAATCGACGCTCCTTCCAGAGTTAGAGAGGTGGACTATGAACTGCCTGTTCGGTCGACAATAATCCATTCTGTTACGAGGTAAATACTTTAAATTTAAAAAAACTAAACGGGGGTACCCTATCCCCGTTTCTGTTTAATTTCTACATCTCTAAACTCCCTCAACTACCAGTGGGAACTCTTTGATGGTACGATAATAATGTCGGGCTGCGTACATGGCAATCGACCGGCTGATCCTTAAGTACGCCTGGATGCAGTGAAGACCATACGAGTAAGCTTCCGACATGCTAGAACAATGCCCTCCAGACATTAATGGGATGTCTCTTGATGTCTCCTATCGTACATCTACATAGTGAAGCCCGTATGCTCCCAGTTAAGGAGCATAATGGAGTCCTCTCCAAGCAGTTTCTGTGTGGGGGTTTTCGTAGAAACCACACCTGCAATCAGCAGCTTGAAGCGCGCATCCAACAACAAAAATATCATAGTTTTTATTTTAATTAAATATAGGGAAGACAATAAATTAGTTGATAAAAGGTAACGACAATAAATATGTCCTAAATACTTCTTCAGGATGTAAAGTCTCACACGTTACTAACGTATTTTATGGAAGTTTAAGAATTAAATGGTTTCGTTTCGTTCGAGGTAAAGATTTCACATATTAAAACCAAGCGGATAAAATTTGTATTTTGAATAGCTGAAGCCTTTTCAGATCTTAAAGCTACTTATTCCTAGAGTCTATAGTCCATAGACAAGTAGTAAATCCTGGATTTTTCACTGTATTTTTGGCTTAAAACTTGATTAGCATTTAAACATTTAAAGAGTTAAATAAAATTGATTAAATTACCATATTTTACTTTGCTCAAAGATATTCATTAGTGGTGATGAAAATAATCATGTTTTTGTAATATACACTTTTATATAGCCAAAATTTTGTATGTATGTATTTATCGCTATATATTGTATATTATGTGCATCCTTTCAGCTTCTAGACAAAGTTATGTTCCTCATTAGAAGCGCTCCATTGCAGCGTGAACATTGGCCTCGCGGCGAACACTTCTCGCCGTCATAGTCATAATATGTTGCATGCATGTAACTAATATCTTTGTGTGTATGTGTGTACAAATGGGTTTCAGTGCCACATATCCCTCTAACTGCCACACATTGTCGATTGGAGCAACATATTTCGCTAAACCACATGTCGTTACCAACATACCTCTCTTGGCTGTTAGTGTTGTTTACCGTTATGTCGAAATATTATTAACATTGACAGTCTATAATTAAGAGGAAAATATGCACCGAGTGAAATAGAAACATAAGATATAATTGTAAGCTTTTGCCATAGTAGCGATTTTACCGGACAGAATTTAGTATTCGTAGTTCAGAAACATAAATAGAAAGACAGTAATGATGATGCCTTGTTCATCCGCGACTTCTTCTCGAAGAGAACTTGAATATTCAATAGATGGTTATATTTTCACTATTAGCTAACCAGGCTATCTCAGTTCTTGTGATATAAAGGTGGGCCAAGTTCAAAAGCCTTAGGAACATTTTATCAACCTGGTATTTCCTTCGGGCAGCTATATTTCTAGAGTATTTCGATAATTATATAAGTATATATCCACAAACTTTTTTAACAATTAGGTTGACGTTTCCTATATGTCCATGTTTGTGGTATTTTTGTAACTACATCTGTTTCGTAGAGAAGCGAAGTAGTCCTCCACCCTATACTTACAAATGAACTTTACATGGCGCTTTCTGTGTATCTGTGCTTCATAATTATTTTACGGCAACTTGTAAATTTAAAAGATTAAACTGCGTTAAATTAACAAGAGGCGAACAATACAAGAGCCTGTGCTAAAAGACGATATTCCTGGTGAGAAATGGGAATACGTTCCATAAGCGACACTTGAAATAGTATTTTCTGGTATATTAGTATGGAACTGCTTTCCAAAAACATTCATAATGTTTGACAGCATCTACTTTGCTTGGCCAATTGTATCTAGGAGATACTCTGCCTTTGCTGCTTTATCAATTTCACTTCTACTTTCAGATTATAAGTATGACAACTCGATGTACTTGCCGAAGAGAGTGTCATCTTACTCGAATTTTTTAATCAAAATATATTTGCTATGATTAATAATGACAAGACCCCGAATTCTAAAACCTCTTTCCTTAGAGTGTTTACTTAAATGTACTCTAAATCTATTTTGCTCAAATGATTTAATCGGAAAAATATATAAAGGTTACACCATTTTTGATGATTGGAAGACATGGGTTGTTCATTAAATAAGTACCGTAATTGAGCAAATTACTTCGTTAACGACATTATAGTACATTAATCTTCACACAGAGGTGCACGAGTGGTTTCAATGTTTTCAAAGTGGTCGTGAGGACATAGAAGACGATCAACATGCTGGCCAATCAAAATACGTGATCGCCGGAAATTCCATCTAAACTGTGCATGAATTCGTCAAAAATCAGCTGAAATCATCTTTGAAATCGATGGAAATGGAATTGCACATCTCCAAAATATCGATTTATTGCATTTTGACCGAAGATTTGGGCTTACGAAAGGTGTGTGCACGGTTTGTTTTGCACAAATTGACTGACGATCAAAAATTGCTCAGAATCCAACATTCGAAGGACGATTATTTGATCAAAAATCACATTTTAACCATAAACTACTCCCGGTATTCACCTGATATGGCATCGTGCGACTTCTTCCTTTTCGGAAAAATGCATTTGCCCATGAAAGGCTTGCACTGGCATTCCATACCGGCCAACGAGTTAAAATACTCAATTGACATGCTTTTTGACTGTGCAAGAAGCTGCGTTGAAGCAGAAGGAGACTATTTTGAATAAAATAAATTGATTTTGTTGAAAAAACCATTTGTTCTCTTTCGTGCTTAAAGTCCTTTTTTTTTTTTTTTTTTTTTTTTTTTTTTTTTTTTTTTTTTTTTTTTTTTTTTTTTTTTTTTTTTTTTTGTTTTGAATGCAGCTTGTATGGGATGACAGTGATCTGTATAATAAAAGCAAAACAAATTTTTACTGCGGTACTCAAGTGATTAGTAATCGCGTAATCGCTTTTTCTTTCTTTCCTCGTTAGCAAAGTGTAAGTACTTAGTTATATGGCTTTTTTTAAAATGTTTTTTTTTTTTTTAAAAGTATAACTTTTCTCTTAACCAGTCTCTCAGGAAGCGCTGCACTCTTAAAATAATTTAATCTGTTCAAAATCAGCCCACTCTAATAATTCCGCTTTGCTTAAGACCTTCTCTACGCACAAAGTACAACATTTTAGCTGCTAAAACCTCTTTTTTAATCGAAAAACACCGATGTGGTTTGGTTTCTATGCGAGGACGCAGCTAGTTACACGAATGCAAGCATAACTAGTCAACCAAGCGAAAAGGTAGCCGACGCGCGAACGAGCAGGATCCTAACGAGCAAGTGAAGCAGCAAAAGCGAAAATCCCAATGGTTAAGGTGTAAAGGGTAAATTGCACATATTTACATAAAAACATATACAGCCGTTAACAGCTAATTAGAAACGCTTCCTTCTTTGTAGGTGGCCGAAGAGTAAGATGATAAACATATTTAATATACCGTTATTTATACTTCTAAAAGTCTCTATTTACTACTAATTTCACTCTGTTTTGTAGTTGTGACGTTAAAATTATTTTATTTTTTCCCCAAATAGTAACTGCATTACAGAAATATACTGCAGAATTACTACCATCTCCCGAAGAGACCAAAAAAAAAAAAATAGTTCCACGGATATTCTACATAAAATTCAAGGCGAATATAATGTCCAAATATCCAAGAAAACAATTGGATATTAGGGCAGCGCATGGAACCTCTTCTAACTAAAATTCAAAGGAAAGAATGTGTAGACTTTTCCAACACTTATTGATCTTGAACAACAAATAAATGGAGGTATGTTGTTTGGAGCGATGTAACCAAAAGAAATCGCATAGATCCTGATGTTCGAAGGTATGTTTGAAGATCAATCTATCAAGAATTTGATCCTCGCTATGTTTCACGCGTAGTGAGGCAAGTTGGAGGATCAATCATGGTGTGGGAATTTTTTTTCCGGGATAATGTAGATCTTCTTCATATGATTGGTGGAATTTTAAATAAGGAGAAATACGTCGACATCCTAAAAAATATCATTCTGAAAACTGGCTAAGGACAATTTGCCTGTTAAAGACAAAATACCAACAAAATAACAACCCAAAGTACACGGCAAAGTCAACACAAAAGTTTTTTGTTGAAAATTCCATGAATGCTTTGTAGTGGCCTGAAGAGAACACATCTCCGTTGATGTCAAAAAAGCTGTAGGTACCAAAAATAGCACAAATATGGATGTCCTTTTTGATGAAATTGGGACGGTAGTAGTAACAGTATTTTTTGCTGACAAAAAATTTTCGTTTCTAATTAGTTGTCGCACTCAAATCGTTGATTCCACACATTTTTATTAAAATGTTGAAAAAAAAGATTTTTAATAAAAAAATTTACTATTAGAGTTTAAGCTTGACGTAAGTTTCAATAAAATAAGTGAAAAAACGGTAAAAAATAAGTGATTTATTCGAAAATAATTTCATTTACCTCAAAATAGTTGTCGTTACTAATTAGTTGTCAACGGCTGTATATGTGTTTAGAAGCATATATTATTTAGAAGTAGTTTCCATTAAACTCTGACTTTGAGAACGCGAGGCATGCAACACATGTCGGATTTCCTGTGTGCGCACGCGTTAAGATCTTTTGTATGTTCCGCCTTGTCGTTTCACTATATTTTATTTATTGTTTACTTTGTAATTTTCGTTGTTGTGTTTGCTACTTCCTTTGCATTCGTGTAATACGCCGTTGGATTCGTTGCAACAACTCATGGCTTTTCCGCCACTGCATTTATGGCAAGGACAAGCATGTAGATGCGATTGAACCTATACAGATACACACACATCCATGTACAGTCATACACATAAATATTTACAGTTATATACCCACCCCCACACAAATACAAATGTAGATACAACAAACCACAGTAAGGTTTCGTTCGCCCATTTTTTTACCTGAGAAGTTGAAAGCAAAGCCCATGTTTTAGTTGTGTGTGTAACGGTCTATACATTTACACACGTACAGTCAGCGGTTTTGTTTGCGTAAATGTGCAAATGCATGTTGGCGCTTTCATAAATGCGGCAAATAGCTGGCCGCAAACGGAATTACTGTGTTTTCGGTGATGCAAAATGCGAGTTGTTAATTAGGAAAATGCATTTGGAAAATCCTTTTGGATACTATGAAAACCGCTAAGCTATTTTTAACGAAACGAATTCAAATAATAGCAAATAAAAACACATATTTGTGCAAATAGAAGGCAACCCCATGGCAGCTGGCGCTGAAAATAATGCAAATGTTTGCATTGGCTTTGAGACTAACGGTAATATAGGTAAACATGTGCTTCGGCGCACACACATATACAACTACATACAAATTTGCAGTATTATTTGCATTTCTATATATGCGCCGAGTGTATTTGTTGTTGCTTGTTGTTGCGCATATTTAGTTGAGTTGCTTTTCTTTTTGCGCACTGAATTTTCGCTTTTAAATTTCATTTCACTTTTATTTCAGCAGAACAAGTAGACGCCTCTGATTTTTATACCTCCTTTCATTTCAATTTTTACTTGCACACACTAGCCAACGTACGCCGACAGTGCATCGCACTAATTAGGTGCATAAAAATTAAATAAAGAATTCGCAATTATGACTTTAAATGAGATTAATGCAAATTTCGTTGCATATATGTAGGCGTATGGCGTGAGCTTCACCGTTACAGGCATATAAATCCGCTTATTGCTCAGCACACATATGCGTAATATGCATGTTTGTATGTGTGTACGCCACCGTTATAGTTGCAGTTGCACTTTAGTAGCGTGTATTTAATTAAATTATGGTTAATTGGCATTGAGGAATATATTGGCTTTCTGCGACAAGTACCGGTATTTTTAATAAAGACTGGCGCAATTACTTTTGCCGATGAGAAAGTTCCATTAAGTACAAATTATTTACTTTCCCGACGGTTTTTTATGGACATATGATTAATTTGCTTGGGTTGAGTGGATATGCGCCATGATCAAGCGTAGCGGGTAGGTTGAAATTGCATTAAATAGTTTTAAAAAGGAAAGATATGTAAATTACAAAAAACTTTCTTACTAACGCTTGGAAAAATGTAGCACGACCTTCCATGGTTTTCGTCTTCCTGTAATATTATTTCGTAGTAGCGGCAGAAAAAAAGCAGTTTTGAATCATTTTTCAACTGTTCAGCGTGGTATTTTTTTAATCTTCTGAGAATTCTTTTTTTACCTCTGAGATGGTATGGGAGTTTTGTATGGGAGATGGCATTCTTCTCACAATCCTATGTCACAGTATGAAAAGGCGAATTCGGACAATAACCACACCTACTTCCCACATAGCACGATTCTAAATTCCATTTGATCCATTAACTTTCCAAGACACAAACTAAAATGCAATTCTAGCGGTTCATGTGTGAGATATTTTTTTGAAATTCAGGAGTAATCCTTCTTGGATATGTCTGCATGTTAAAAATGGGTTGAATTGGGTCAATACTTCCTTTAGCCCTCCTAATAATACCCAACAATTACCCTCCTCCCGCCCAACCGACGCGAGGGGCGCAATCCGCGAACGAGCGGAAATAGCCGAGTCATAAAAGGCAAGAGAGTTTTAAGCGTTGCGATCTTAAGCTGCTCAGCTACAGAAACAAAAATTGCAACAGCCAAAAATAAGAATTAAAATTAAAGTTTATAATTTTTAAATGCTACTTGAGAGTAGAAAAAAATTTTTTTTTAATGGTAAAGAGTGAGTCTTTTGACCAAATGTGCTGGAATGAGAATTGAAATCGTGACATATACGGCGGAATGGTTCGTTTAACTCGAAACTTGTTCTAGAAAATTTTAAAATATACATATATCATAAACATATACAGGGTGGCTGATGAAAGCCGCTACCAAAAAAAATTAAATAACTTTTCTTCTATTTAATGAATCTGGTTAATTTTTATTTTTTTTATTTTGCCGATTGACTTTTACATTTAACAAGTGTGGATAACTGGGACACTGATACAAGAATTTGGATTGTCCGCCGCTATCACGCACTGTAGTCCGCAGTTTCGATTCAAGGAGAGTATGGGCGCACGTTTTTCGGCAATCCTCCTAGCAGATAGACCATAATGAGACTTGTAAACAATTTTGGCGAGCATGGGACAGTCAACAGAAGACCTCACCATCGAAACCCTTCAGTTCGAATGGAGGAAACAATCGCTGCTGTAGCTGCTGCCATACAAAACAATCCACGTGTTTCGGCAAGAAGCTTATCTGCTCAAATGGGTGTAAGCAGACAGTCATTACAGTCAATTATGCACAAAGATTTGGACTTATTCCCATATAACATTCAAATGGCCAACAAACTGAACGCTGCAGACTTGCCGATTCGCTTGGAATTTTGTCAGAAGATGCTTCCAATGGTGGAAGAGGATGGAAATGTGATGAACTGTCTTTTCATGTCTGACGAGGCCCATTTCGATTTAAACGGTAACATAAACAAACAAAATTGTCGAATATGGAGTGCTTCCAATAAAAGAAAAATGAATTCCATACACTGAAAAAAATATTATTTGAGTTTCTTAATGCAGCAAAATTCATCAGCCACCCTGTATCTGCTGAAAGTAATATCCATCCCGGCAGCATGACGTCGCCATCAGGCTGGATCTATCTATGGAAATGGCACAAAAGTCATTAGGTTATGATCAATGAATCAATTGGGTCTCTTTACTTCAACTTATTTTGTGCGTATTGCACTGGATGAGGTTAGAAAGTAAAAAAATTTCCGTAACAGTCTAGTTTTGAACTTTTGGCAGGCCACGAGGTAAGATTGTCCGAAGAAAAATGGATGTAGTAAGAGGAAGAATAGGGTGAGGTAAGTTCCCTCTTCTTTAAAAATACCTAAGTCACTCCTTTTTATAAATAAAGAAAACATATTCATGAAGGAAAAGAAGATGAACTTAAATTTATTTATGTAGTCCTATAAAAAAAGTTGAGAGATCGAAATTAGTATTTTCAGCTTTTTCAACTTACCGCATACGCCTCAATTCGTGTAATGAGTGTTGTCTGTCCTATTACTTATATATCGCCCAAACGAGTCAGATCCCTCTCTCTGCTAATTTCAAATTAAAAAATTGAATAACCAAGTTCCTTATGATAAGGGAAGCTTTCGAGCGTGAAAATTCAAAACGAAAAATTCCATCATCTTAGTTTCGTTCAATTAAAGATCATAATCTAAGAAATTAAAATAAATTATTCATCAAGGAGAAATCTAATTAACTATTCCCCGATGGAAGTGTCGTAATTACTACTTTGTTTATCTGCTTCAATAAATATGAAGTGATTTGGCAGATAAGTAAATTCTATAAATACAATTTATTCTTATCAATTAAATTAAACTATAAAAGCGGTAGTATGTCGGTCAAACCCCCTTTTCACCGAGCACACTCACTCTTGCCGGAAATGTAACTATCGGCAGCAGAAAATATGCGTTGATTCGATAACTTAGCTGTGATTAAATTGACGTTTATTTCCTGACCGCACCATGAGTAAATAACTGTATTATGTTTAGTATGAAAATTCCCTTTAGGAATATTGTAATTGAAGTTAAACTAATTGGAAACAGGCTCGGCATTTTATGAAGCCTGACTAACGGCGGAAATCCAAGAGAAATTAAACAAAATGGTTTTCGGCGATACCTACATATGCATCTACGGACCAAAGGGGGAAATAGGAATGAGAGCGGACTTCTTCTACAGTAATCAATACACCTTCTTCAAGGGGACCCCTCAGGTCTTAGAACACTAGCATTACAGGGCATGCCACAGTGTGTGAAGTACTGTTGATGGTGTTCAGGCTATAAAGCCTTAACTTTTAGATATATGGTAGTAACATTTCAGGGATCATCAAAAGGCACCCATCCCTAAGGTAGAACCTACAAAAAGTTAATATGTGGACCCGGTCGAATGCAGCGCATGCGCGGAGGTAAATGAGATGGTTCTACTTCCACGAATAACCACCTTTTCGGGATAGCAAGGCCCTAACTTACGACATATTAGGCTGCTAACCTTACGACATCCACTGAGAGGTTAATTGATTACCAGTCAGAGCAAAGTATGCCAAAACAAATTAAATAACCTTGACGCAGTACTCGACCAGAAAGTTTTTAAGTAATTATACGTAAGTTGCCTTTGGCCCAGAAAAATATTTAAAAAAATTAATAGCAGTCGTGTTTATGAGTGTTTCAAAACTAGCCGAATTCATAATAGCTGCTCGCGCACGAAGCACGGACACGCAAATTGTAGTGTATTATTTCGAAAAAACTGCACATGCAGAACAGACAGCACAAACAGTAAAACCTGAGTGGTACACAAACGTTTTTTTGCTAGCTGTCTTCTAAGAAATCTCGAAAACCAACTGCCGAAAACGGATTACATCAACTAAGGCAACTGCATTTTTCAGCACTATAAACATCGATTTGCTTTGACTCTGAATCCTTCAGACGCATGCAAAATTGAATGGATCGTAATTGAGAATATTTCGTAAAACAAGAAAGAGATTAATATTTGATTTTTTTTCTAGTCACGAAATACTATATTAAAGGCAACCTACGTACCTTCCTCTACTATGAACGAGCCGTTTGTAAAGATTGAAATTGTGAAACAGTAAGGCTTTAAAATCGAAAGATGGAATTAACGTAATTTGAGACCTCCGATCTTAGATTTGTGTTTATAAAATAACGTAGATTCGCGCTAAAGCTTTTCCTTGATACTTGTGCCAATATATTCGGAAAAATCAAACTTGTGGTAAAGATAAAAGTATAATAATATATTTTCAAAGCTTGTTGACCTGTGGCTCCAGTACTAATGATAACGTTTGCATAAGTATCAGTGTTACAAGAACACAATTTAAACTTCTTCGTAGAAAATGCTGTCTACCATTGCGAAAAATACCACCGATAAAGGCAGTGAACAATGTCGTAGTTTCACCACATCTTTAGCCTATTGACGTTGATGCTTTAAACTGGCGGAGTAAGGAAAAAACAGACTACCAATACCAGTCTTTCGCGACAAAAAATTTTTTTTTAGAAGAACACAGTCTGTATTTATATTATATTAGGCTGTCAAAAAAGTCTTGCGGTATTTTCGCTAGTTGGCGCTGAGAGCGCGTAGCTTTATTCGTCGCATCGGGTCATGCTATACCTTTTTGGAAAGCCCATTTCACGCGCTAATACGTCTTTGATTGATTGTCGTTTCCTTTAAGTCGTTCGTGAGTTATAGCGTCGCAAACATGCAGCAAAATAAAGAGAAAATATTGCATATTTTACAGTACTACTACGATAAAAGTAAAAATGCATCTCAAGCCGCCAATAAAATTTGTGCAGTTTATGGACCCGATACAGTTTCCATTTGCACCGCACAAAGATGATTTCAACGCTTTCGTTCTGGTGTAGAGGTGGTCGAAGATGCGAAACGTTCCGGAAGGCCTGTCGTCGAAAATTGCGATAAAATCGCTGATGTGGTCGAAAGAGACTGGCATAGTAGCAGCCGTAGCATCACTCAAGAGCTGGGCATGAGTCATCAAAAAAAATTTTATGAATAAAAATACCGCAAGACTTTTTTGACAACCTATTATTAGGGCTGACCAGGTGTCGAGTTCTCATTCTCTAAAAGTAGTATTCCTTTATATATTATTTGTTGTCGGGAGCATTCAAAATATTAAATATCATATCATCGAAACGTATTTCTAAGCCAACAATTTCCAAATTTCAAACTTCCAAATTCGACTTAGTTGTACAACTCAGTGCAGCATGTTTACATTTTCTACAGGGTGCGTATAGCAAATACAATTTATTTATGTGCGAATAAGTACAGATATAGTTTATGTGATTTAAGCGATTTTAATGTCAATTTAATTTGATTTCAAACCATTCAATATGAATTAACCAACGAATGCTGACTATTTGTCGATGAAACTAATGCTTCAATGCGCATAATATTTAACGGTACGTGTGAATGTGTGCATATTCCCGTTCACTTGCGCAACGGTTTATCTACCATATTTGCAATTCGACTGACATTTGATGAGACTGCTGCAATATTCGTATAGCAACTAAGTGAATATTTATAGCCGGAAATGTTGCAACAACCCATGGGAGAGGTGGGAGGTAACGCAGAGGGAGAATGATGGGGAATGTGAAGCAGCAAGAATATAAATAGAGCGATAAGCGAAAAAGAAAGCTGAGGGAAAGGAGGTTCACACATACATAAACACATGCAGACAGTACTTGGCACACAGCATGTGTCCACTCATAAAAATTGCAATTTAAATGCCAGATTGAATGTTGCCGCCTGCTGCACATATATCTCAGGGTATATACATACACATGCTTGCCGATAGAAATGCTGCTGACTTAATTCCATTAAATGTTTATCAAATTTAAATGTGGATGATGACGTTGATAACACCGCTGCTGGCAGCGAATATAAAAACGCTAAAGTGGCGGGGTAAAAATATTGCAATATGTTGTTGTTTATGTTGTTGCCGATAATCTTGTCGAATTCAATCTGCGCAATGAAGCATGGCAAGATATGTGGCAGCATGCAGTTTGGGGCAAGAAGGCGAAGGGTCGCGGTGACGCGCTGATAAAATGAAGAGGCGTGGCGCTGAAGAGCAGCAAAGTAACTTTTGCCATTTCTTCTGCTTTCCTTTCGACTTTTCGCAACGTTACATCGCAGCACACATACACATACAAAGATGTGGCCAAACAAATTTAGTTAAATTGAAAATCGTCGTAATAACTGAAATTGATTTTTGATTTGTTATTTAATTTGAAGCGCAAAACGAAAGGGAACGAGTGTAACAGTAAAGATCAGTAAGGCGGGGAAATGTGGCAAATGAGCAAAAGTTAAATGAAAAGCGCTGCAAAAGGAAGCGACATCATGTTGTAACTTACCTTATAACTAAGTGAATGAGTTGAGCTTTTGATTCCACATATCGCATGTTGCAAGTACAGTACTTGTCCAATAAATTACGAACGCAGAAAAAAATATGCAGAGTTCTAACATTAATCATTAATAAAAACATAAATATTAGGCGTATTTTAGAAAATATTTAATTATATGCTATACATTAAACTTAAATTATTATATTTTTGTATTGATTAATATTTTAATTTAAATTTTTTTTTATTGAATATTTAATGAATCAGCTTTAAAATTTTGCTCTCGTCCGTCATTTATTTAACAAGTACTGTAGATATGTATACTCATTGGTTGGCCCAAGATGCTTATAATATAATATACGCGGCAACTTCGAGATGATACAATCGTAAACAAATCCATATTTGTCTATGGGAAATCGATTACTTTAACATTCTTGTTCCGCAACTTGAGGAGTTATATGCATATGGAAGTAAAATAAATATTTGAAGGCCTTCTGCGCCCCTTGCACGTGCTTAGTAGCCACTTTTCTCCCTGTGGGTTGCATAAGCGACAAATTTGTGATTTATATGTCCTGAGGGAGTCCATTGATATGCTTTTCGAATACTGAATAACATCAGATTTAATATAAGTAAAGGTTTGTGAATGAGTTTAGTTTAAATAAAAAATATTTAGAACTTTTAAAGATTTCAAAGAAAATTTTGCTTTTAAAAACTTCAATTACATCAGAACACTATACGATTCAATTCATGGTAGTTGCTGCTCACTGAGAAACATATTTCACCACCCGCCCCTCACTACTGCTTTTTGAGAACAATTTACAACAACTCTTTCATTGCTATTTAAATCATGACTTACGAACTTCAAAGGTTTGTTATGATCTATTTGTGCGAATAATGTCAACGGATATATAAGGAATAATTCGAAATAATATATCGTTTTCGATCCGATCCCACAATAGCAAGGTATAAGAAAGCGGAGCGGATCTACAATTACAAACATCAACCAAGCAGGGTGATACATATCGAGGTTTACTACTTTTTTAAAACAACAATACAGAAACATTAAATATATAGAGGGATATTTATTAACGTTCGAAGGAGCATTCTTTGGCAGTTATTTTTTGAAGATTATCTCCTTCAAATGTTGGCCGCGGATACGTCTCAGATGGTCCAATTTTAGATGATACGTTCCAGCATTTCGACTGAAACCTGGCGAAGGACACGCGTGATGTTTTGCTCCAATGCCTGAATTGAAGTAGGATTGTCCGCGTAGACTTCAGACTTTACTTATTCCCACAGAAAAATGTCAAACGTTGTGATATCACACGATCTTAGTACCCAATCTGCCTTTCCAAACCTTGAAATTATCTGCTTACCGAAGTAATCTTTCAATAAATCCATTGCCTGATACGATATGTGGGAATTAGCGTCATTTTGTAGAAACCAACTGCCGCCAAAATTATGAGCTTCAATTTAAGGCAATAATAGTCGGTTATTGTATTGTGTTAATGGTCACCATTGACGTTTATGTTCTCACCTGCATTATTTTTTTAGAAATATGGACCGGTGATTCCACCTTCTTGCAAAAAAACACCAAACTATTGTTTTTTCTAGATGAAATAGCAGCCCTTGAATCTCTTCTGGCAGTTTTGATTGTTTATATACCTATTGAACCGGAAATGGATCTTATCGCTGAACAAAATTTGGCGTGAAAACGTCGGATCTTATTGGAACTTCTTAAGAGTCCTTAGAGCGAAGCGATGTCGCTTGGAAAGGTCGAGCGGATTAAGTTCTTACACAAGCTGGATTTTGTATGTCTTCAATTTAAGATATCAACCTAAGATCCGCAAACAGCGCCGAATTCACTCTCTATTGTCTTCGCGTATACTCTTACGGCTGCTAAATTTTCTTCACTGCGTGCTGGACGTGGGATATTCGGTCAAATATTGAATGATTTTCAAATGATGTTCAGGCGTAAGTCTTTCCATTATAAAATGCTAAACAATACTGAATAAAAATAATATGACAATTTGAACGACTCATGTATGATCTGTCAAAATAGGCTATTGAACAAAGTACCTTTACTTGTACACCTGTTCTTCAAAGAAAAACTGTATTACGATAAAACAATAGCTAGTAATACTGATTCCATGATTGTTTTGGGGGATTTCAATTTACCGTGCGTATCATGGAAATCTATTGATGACTACACCATTTCTATTAGTACTCGCTTATGTTTTAACGAGTTCTTAGATAAAATGTCGGTCTTAACCAAATTAATTTAATTTCGAACGAGTTTGGTAAGTTCTTAGATCTAGTCTATGTTGATAACGCTTCAATCGGAGGACTCGTATCATCCTGCTTTGGAAATTAACATCGAAACCATTGCCAACTTTGCTCATAATAATACACAAGACCTTTGTTTTCGGTTCAACTTTGCGAAAGCTAATTTTAAGAAAATTAATTACGAACTTTCTAAAGTTACTTGGCCGGATTAAAATGGCAACATTGAATTTAGTGCTTCCCACTTTCATGAAACTATTTTAAACTTGTTTGAAAAATATGTTCCGAAGTGTGTTGTTACTCATAAAATGAGTTATAATTTATGGTTTTCGAAAGAATTATGTAAATTAAAAAATAGAAAATCTCGTGCTTTTAAACTTTTTAAAAAAACTGGTTTAATTGCTGACTATTCAAAATATTCTAAATTGCATCGACAATTTGCTGAACTTAACAAAATATGTTATAATAATTATATAAATAAAGTAAAAAATAATATTATACGTAATCCCAAATTGTTCTATGGTTTCGTCAACTCCAAACGCAGGATTTCTAATTTTCCATCCGCTATGAAATATAAGTCTAGTACATATGTCTAGTGAGAAGCACAGCATTTCTAATATGTTCGCTGAATTCCTTAGGTCCAATTACTCTCCAAAATCGCCAAAAAATGTTCCGCATCAGCACAAATTATGACCGATGACAGAATGCACCTACCATTTCCGAAGCAGACATCTTATATCACTTAAATATGTTAGAACAATCATATAATTATGACCCAGATATAATTCCCTCATGCTTTCTTAAGAAATGTGCCAAATATATATACCAACCCCTAACAAAACTATTTAATTCATCTCTTATGCAAGACTTATTTCCATCCATATGGAAAAAGTCATTTATAATTCCTTTGCATAAGAGTGGATTTAGGTCATCTATTGAAAACTATAGGGGAATAGCAAAGTTGTCTCCAATACCTAAACTTTTTGAAGCAATTATAACAGACGACATAACCTTCCGGATCTCTCCACTAATTTCTTGTTCTCAGCACGGTTTTCGTAAAGGGAAATCTACAATAACTAATTTGCTTGAATTTGTATCACATTTATCAACGGGCTTTAGGGAGAATAAGAATACTGATGTTATATACACAGATTTTAGTAAAGTTTTTGATAAAGTAAATCAATTAATTCTTTTGAATAAACTTGATCTTCTTGGTTTTCAACCAATATTTCTAAAATGGATTGCTTATTACCTTAGTAATAGAATTCAACAAGTCATATTTCACGATACCTTTTCTGATATAATCAATGTTTCTTCAGGCTTTCCTCAAGGTAGCCACAATTCTGTTGTTGTTATTTATTAATGACATATCATCTGTTGTTAAGTTTTCAGAAGTTTTATTATATGCTGACGATGTAAAACTTTTTAAATCATTCACCTCRAATAGSGAAAGATGTCAATTGCAAACAGACTTAAACAACCTAGTTTCTTGGTGTGTTAGAAATGACATGCCATTGAACCTTAAAAAATGTAAAACGATGTGCTTTTCACGTAGATCTGTAGAYCCTACTTCATACGTAATACAAAACTTTAGGTTGGAGCAAGTCTGCAGTTTTGTTGACTTGGGAAAAACTATGGACCCAAACTCAATTTTAATCTTCACACATCTTCCATGGTTTTTAAAGCTAAAGGTGCTCTAGGTTTTGTTAAACGTTGGTCTAAAGAATTTAGAGATCCGCTTACCACAAAAATTMTTTTTACATCTTTGGTGAGGCCTATATTAGAGTATGCTTCCGTGATATGGAACCCTTGTTATCTAGTTCATTCTGAGAAAATAGAGTCCGTTCAAAAACAATTTTTACTTTTTGCCTTAAATCATTTGCATTGGGATTCCAGTTTAAATCTTCCCCCTTACACTAACCGTTTAAAACTTATAAATCTCCCGACACTCGCTAGTCGTAGGGAAATGCTTGGTATAATATTTCATGTAAAACTCATCAATGGGTCAGTCCGTAGCCCATCTCTCTTGTCTGATATTAATTTTAACATTCCCGCTCGCTCTACTAGGCAGTTTAGACCTTTACTTTTAAAATTTTCTAGAACAAATTTCGAGCTAAACGAACCATTCCGCCGTATATGTCACGATTTCAATTCTCCTTCCAGCACATTTGATCTAACAGATTCTCTCTTTACCATTAAAAAAAATATTTTATCTACTCTTAACAAATCTTACTCCTAACAAGTAACGTTTAAAAATTATAAACTTTAATCTAATTCTCAATTTTGGCTGTTGAAATTTTTGTTTCTGTAGCTGAGCAGCATAAGATCGCAACGCTTAAAAATCTCTTGCCTTTTATGACGCGGCTAATTCCGCTCGTTCGCGGATTGCGCCCCGCGCGTAGGTTGGGCGGGAGGAGGGTAATCGTTGAGTATTATTATTATTAATAGAATAGTAACAACCCTGCGAGTCAAATGGAAATAGAAATTCTTCTATGGAAATCAGATATTAATATTTTTTTACTCCCTCAAATGAAACAAAAGAATATGAGACAATTCGAACGACTTCGAAAACTAAATATTAACCACTACAAAAATGTATATTCAATTCATAACTACTAACTCCGTAACTTCCACAACTATTGCTTTTGACAAATTGTATTTACCAGCTCGCATTTATCCTCAAGCTGCAGCATATCAACGCGCTCTGAGCCATATGTAATCGGGCAAACAAAGTGATAGTAATTGCTTCGTGTCCATAGTAAGTTCCCTAGATAACAGCGGCGGCCAAGCGCATAGCGACACTTAGAGCTAAGGGAGCAATTTAAATGCAGTGGACACAAAGCTCACACACACGCATCCAGCGACTACAAAGCCGGTAGAGGGTTAAGTGAAGAGTCCGCCATACACAATGTCTCTGTAAGAGAAGAACCACTACAAACTACACTTGGTCGGTAGGAGTTTAGCGGCTGGGAAAATAGTGGAAATATTAGTTTAAGAAGTTAAAAGCAAACTAAACATTGGCATGACAGCAAGGATGAGTACATCAGGAACACACACAGTATGGTAATAATTGTATATTTAGTTTTCGCGCCCTCTATCGGCTGCTACAACATTAGCCCAGCCAAGTCGCTGTCAACTACTATGTGCTCGAGTATTTACACAAATTTAATCCGAAGCAGTTCCTTGCGTCACCATTGTTCTGGCACAATTATCACTGAAATATACAAACCGGATTTTTAAGCTAAATAAGCGCTCAACCCAGCGGTGTTCAACTTGTTTGATTATAACTCGTACTCCACTCCGCTGTATTCAAACTTTTCAATATAATTGACCGACGAGATATAAAACTCACAATCTGGCGAATTTATTGTTATTACAGTGTCGTATTGGCCAAGTTGGCAAGGAAATAGCTACTCACCGCTTAAGCGCTGTGCGCCACTTCGCGCTGCCGTCGCACTATGTATGCTGCAGTTTCTATGTACTGCCGCCACGACATTTGTGTGTATGTACAGTTTGACAATTACCCCTAGTGCCTTTGCAGCGCCATTGCCATTGTCGACCACGCCATCGCTGCTCATCCACCTCAGCAGTCGAAAAGTGTACCAACGTTGTGGCATTAAGTCGACACGCCGTGGAGTTAGTGTATGCAATATGTGCTCGTATTAACGTAGAATCCATACATAGACACTGAAATTAGCACTAGTCTACATGCGTCCTCAAGCGTTGACTGCGTTGTGCCTTAGCGCCCCAGTGCCATTGTGCGGAGGCTGTGGCGCTGCATGTGTCAGCGCACAGTGGTTCGACTATAGTCAGCAATGCCAGTAGAATAATTAGATTTAAGACCCATAAGGTAAGTGTTTATAGTAATTCACACATAAGTAGTGTCTTTGATTAATTTAAATTAAGAGCGAAGGTCGAAAACCGGTTCAAGCGGCCTCAAGCGGTCGCCTTTCAGCTATCAATTATTGCGTTCTCCAGTAAATCCATATTATATTACGATTTAAACGGTTCAAGGCAGGTCATATGCTAAGCAACGAAAAACCGTGGACTCAACCTCAGCACAAAATTCACATTAAGCTGAGTCTATCATGCACATAATCTCAATACCAAATTTGTGCCTATATACATGGTTCATTCCAAAGTAAACAGGAAAAGAAAACATGGTTTTTTCAGCAAAATCAATTTATTTTATTCAAAATAGCATCCCTTTGCTTAAATACAGCCTTTTGCACGGTCTAAAAGCATTTCGAACGAGTGTTTTAGCTCGTTGGCCGGTATGGGATGCCAGTGCAAGCCTTTCATGGGCAAATGCATTTTTCCGAAAAGGAAGAAGTCGCACGATGCCATATCAGGTGAATACGGGGAGTGGTTTATGGTTAAAATGTGATTTTTGATGAAATAATCGTCCGTCGAATGTTGGATACTGAGCAATTTCTGGTCGTCAGTTAACTTGTGCGAAACAAACCGTGCACACACCTTCAGTCAAAGTGCAATAAATCGATGTTTGCTGTTCTAAGACCTGCGCCCATTTAGTAGCCATTGCTTTAAGCAGCTATTGATCAAGCTGTCTCTTTGTGTAGGTGTCTCTTTCTATAATCATTTCCATTAAGACGTATGTATGTTAATGAAAAGGATCGCCTTAATCAGTGTTATACATTAGGTACCGGAATCTACTTCCAAAGAGATAAATTTGTAGCAGACATCTAGTGATGTAAATTATGTGTGATTAAAAATATTTTATTTTTTAAATTAATTTCTAAATTTTAGCACATTTTTAGTGTAAACGACGTATTGTACAGTGCCTGGGGTGACTATTGTATAATAGTTGCTGCTGCGTTTGGAGCAACTTTTTCGAATCATTTTCCATTTTCTTTTACAAAATTTGGCAGGAGAGCAGGAGAGGCAATACAATTTTATGTTTAACATTTTCGAGTACTCGTATTTATGTACTTAGTTTTAATACAAAGAAATAATTATGTAGTTATGCACAAAATAGAAGTACGGTACACCAGCGCTGAAAAAATGAATAGAAAGCATATCTGCTGAGAATTAAGTGATCACTTTATAACCTCAACTGAAGTCCTCGAGGTTAGTGTTACATTAAAAACTTAATTTTAAGGATAGTTTGTAACATAGTTTGCTTGACTTATAGTTTTAGCAAGTGACAGCGCTTTAATAGCTTCACTTTTAGACACCATAGTTACTCTATACTGCACTGCGTAGTCGGAGTTAGTTGGGCTCATATTTCATATACACATATATAGAAATAAATACTATTATCATGACTTCTAATACTGTTTGTACTGTTTATATATACGGTGCTTTCCAAAGTAAACAGGACTTTTTGAATCCAGCGCACCTCGGTGGCGCCATCTATATGTCGACTTGTTTTAATTGATGAAACAAGTTTATGGCTATGATTGCCCATCTCGTAACAGAGTGCACAAATGGTATCAATGTTTTCAAGGTGGGAGTGGGGACATAAATGACGATTAACATGTGGGTAAAATCATCAGTGAACATTTGGGCGCACAAATTGACTGACGATCAAAATGCGCCGTTTCATCGATCGACGCTTGTGACCAATTATTGACCAAGAATCACATTTTAACTTTAACCACTCCCCGTACTCATCTGATATGGCATTGTGCGACTTCTTCCTTTTCGGAAAAATGCATTTGCTGATGAAAGTAAAGCGTTATGCATACGTAGAGGCCATTCAAAAGGCTTGCACCGACATACTGGCGGTCGTAGCAACCAACGGGATAAAACACTCGTTCGACATGATTTTGGACTGGGCAAAAAGCTGTATTGAAGCAAAAAGAGACTATTTTGAATAAAATAAATTAATTTTGCCGAAAAAACCATTTGTTATGCTAGAAAAGAAAATAGTTAAAGTACTCTTCACACCGACGAAGTCAAATCCATCCTGTATTTTGATTGGGTTTTTAACAATCGATCGTAGCTTAAGTTTTAGGTATACAATTTTCCTACATTCTAAAACCATGTGGACGTGATATTCACTCGGTTAAAACCAAAATAAAATCAAATAGACCATACTTTACAGTTTCTTCTTCTTCTTCCGAGTTAACAACAGCGCACCAGTCGCCAATTATATACTCCAAGCGTAGCCAGGTCCTTCTCCACCTGGTCCTTCCGACGGGGTGAAGTTCTTCCTCGTCCTCTACTTCCCCCGGCGGGTACAGCGTCGAATACTTTCAGAGTTGGAGTGCTTTCGTCCATTCGGACAACATGACCTAGTGAGCGTAGCCGCTTTCTTTTAAATCGCTGAACTATGTCAATGTTGTCATATTTCTCATACAGCTTATCGTTCTATCGAATGCGATATTCGCTGTGGCCAACGCGCAAAGGACCATAAATCGCAGAATTTCGCAGAACTCATCCGTTGTTGACATCGTCCAAGCCTCTGCACGATATAGCAGGAAGGGAATTATGAGTGACTTATAGAGCTTGGTTTTGGTTTGTCGAGAGAGAACTTTACTTCTCAATTGCCCACTCAGTCCGAAGTAGCAGCTGTTGGCAAGATGTTTGTTTGATCACAGGTGATATTTCGTCTTGCCCTCGTTCACTGCCAGAGAGTTTGTTTTCTCAAAATGTGAATAGTGTTTATAGTCAGGATACTGTTTAAGTAGTTTTGATGTCAACGATACACCGAAGTTCGGAATGCTCAAAATATCGATAAAATTATGGATATGGATGAGTCCGGCCGTCACGGAAACATTGTTTCGATTATCCAAGACTTAACCATTGCATTAAAATCGACTTGGGAGCACTTAAGTAGGGCTAAACATAAATACCGAGCTTTCCAATAGGGTTGATATGCTTTCTAACTCTCGTTTCGATAATTTTTAATATGTGATGGCCTGCATTTTTATACTCTTCCAACCAATTGCTAATAGTATAATAGCTTTGTTCACTTAATAATGACACCTAAAACTAAGCAAGGTAAATATAGGGTTATATACATATATATAAATGAGCAGGATGAAGCGTCGAGTTCAAATCCGCATTCTTCTCATATGGCTGAAGTCGGACTACATCCACGACTTCTTTACCTATAGCACAATTTTTAATTCCATTCAATTCTTTCACTTTACAGTACATAATTCAGGAAGTAATCGATATAAGAGGCTGAAACTTTGCACAAATAAAGTATGCCACTTTATGATCAAAAAGCGCCCTAAGACAAACAAAACTGTTCAAGCCCCTAGGTACCGATTATGTGGACCCAATAGCTGTAATTGACTTTTGACCGAAAATATTGGTCAATGAGTCAGATATACAATTGAAATTCAGACAGAACCCTCTCCTGACAATAGTAATTCTGTGTTTCTAAAATGTGTTGAATCGGGTCAAGACTTCCATGGGCCCCCATGCAAGTATACCTTATATTATGATTTTCGAAATTCCGGGTGACTTTACGCTAGATATATCGGCCAATATTTGAGTTATCTTAATGAAAATTACAAAACTTGTTTCATTCATAACAGTATAATTAAAAAAAAAAAAAACTCGAAAACATACATATTCACCATATACATAACTATTACTATTATTTTCGAACATTCGGCTGACTTTACTCCATAAGATTGTGGGGTGTATGTGAAGTACTTAATAAAACCCAGTGCGTAACATTTTCTTCACACAATGCTCAAGCGCCAATAAGGTAAACTACCACTCGAAGTAATGGAAATATTGCTGCCGTTCAGTCAAGTATTACTAAAGACCGCAATTTGTCGATTCCAAGACGTTCTCAAGAATTGAGATTGTCTCAAACCCCAACTTGGCGGATTTTGAGATGGGATTTGAGCTTGAGTCCATTTAGAATTGTTCCCAAAAACTGAAGCCATTGGACCACCGTAAACGTCGTGGGTTTTCTGATTTAACCTTTGAACAACTTGAAAACGTTAACGATTTTTTAAGAAAATAATTTTCTCCAATAGGGCTCACTTTCAACTGAGTGGTGCCGTAAATAAAGAAAACTGACGACTCTTGTTCGAAGAAATACGACAATTTTTTCATGAGTAACTATTACATTCACTTAAATTGACAGTTTGGTGTGGGTTTTGGTCTGGTGGTATTATATTCTTTCAGAATAAAACTGGTAAGATTATATTACTACAAGAAATTGTGACATTGATGGTCTCCGAGAAGTTGTGATTTAATACTTTTGTCGGGTTAGTTGAAGTCATTGTCTTTAGCAATAAGACAGACTCTCTTAAAACTTAGAAGCCAATATTAGGTGCCAATCCTGACATAGCACTTGAGTTAATGGAAAAAGTACTCGATTATTCGGTACATCGGATTTCGCTCATGGAAAAGAAGTCGTGATGGAATGATATTGTTTTCGGAACTTAATTGTATCGATTGCACCTTACAACAAATAAAAAGTTTTAAATTTACTTAACAAGTAGTGTCTTGCTGTTTTGAAAAGACATTATATCACTCTTATTAGAATAGCCTGTAGAAGCTCAATGAATAATTCTCACTCGAGTTAACGCAAAAAAAAAAAAACTTTTGGACTTAACTTTCTTATGCGAATAGCTGCTGAATGGCAACACAATCAAACATATTTTGAAGCGAATAGGGCAGCCGGTGCACACGATAGTTAAGCGAGAATAGACGGTCAGGTAAGTTGTGTGTTTGGTTGGGATTGGATCATCTGCTATAACCTGTTCCCCTACGGCCAAATAAGAGCATGTACCTCACCTGTACTTTCAACAATAGGGCCGTGTAAAGGAAGCAATCTCTCAGAAACTGCAAGCATGAGGCATAGGTGTGGAACACCGTTCCTCAGGACAACGAAAGGCTAAAGGTCGAAAGTGTTTATCCCAAATTTTTTGCTTTTAGGGTCGATAAATATTGGAACTATTAGCAAATATTTAGGTTATGAGAGAGTAAAGATAGACTTATATATTCACCGTATTTTCTTCTTTATTTCTCTGGTTTCCTTAACAGGTTTCTGCAGTGGCAATCAGCAAAGTATTATATTTCATGGCTAAACTATTTTGCGCATTAATTTACGCTCAATTTTCCGTAAACTTTTTTTTTTATGTAAATGTATGGATATGTGTCAAATACCAAAAATCGCGAGTGATGGCATTGCTTTAAGCATTAAACTCAAAACTTTCGAGATAAAAGTGCGATGTTTTATCATCTTAAGCTAATCACATACCATATGCTAAAAATGCTAGCCTTCAAGTGAACCACACTAACTGCCGTAGATAGCTGACAAGCATGGGATTTTGCTTAAGCATGTAACCATACATAATTCCTTCAATCTAAGTGCATATGTGGGTGAGCAGATAGCGTTAAAACCACTTAAGATGAAATGAAAATTTTTCGTGACATTTTCTACGGATGTGACAAACACATGCTGCGCGGCTATCAATTCCAATGTCAAACGAAAGGATGGACCACAGAAAGATGCGTGCTTGCTGCTAGCATACACATATACAAAGAACCATAGAAACGTTGTTGGAAGAAAGCAATGGTTCTGAGCAGCGTGTAAGCGCATAGAAAGCGAATTGAAAGCCAGCGAAGCGAGAGTGAGAGAAGGGAATGCTGGTTGCAATGCTTGATATTTATCACATTTTATTGTAAATAACAATTTTTCATCAGCGCTTACAACGCAATTTATCAAGTTGCCACTGCAGATATCCAACACAAGCATGCGCTGAAAGTTGTATGTTTATTTGTGAGTGAGTTGATGCGCGCGTCTTAGCAAAGCGCCATAGACTTGATGGTATATTTAACCTTGTGCCATTTAATGTTGTCAACGACGCAGTGTTGGTGGCACGTACATAGGCATTACATATGTATATGTGCATGTGGGTGTGTATTGTCATATATATGCCACATTTTGTTGTAAGCAACAACAGTTAGTGTCTTTGTAGTTGGCGTAAGTAGTTTGGGCAACAGCGCCTGAAGTTACTGAGCTACCAAAGAGAAAACATACGTAAGCGCGCTCTTATTAAAACACATAAGTTATTGTGGCAGCGTAAGTTTATTTCACTACTTGCTCTACACTCCAAAGTGCTGCTACTTTCCTTTGTGGCAGCTATAAAACACATTCGTTTGATTTGCATGTTTTTATAGTGCTACGCCCACACGCACACGCATACATATATATATACTTGCACACTGCAACAGTCTGTGTCCTTTAGCTGCTTATGCGCCTGAAAATATGCAAATTTTGCACTTACGATTTATTTGGCGCGTGCAATAAATTTTATTTATTTCGATGAAATATGACTTTGTTGGGTGTAAATGTTTTGAATTGCGAAGCAAACACACACATGAAATGGTAAAAATACATGCATACATACACATAAATGTTGACACTAAAAGATGCTGCTTGGCAAATTCAAGTGGCAGAGTGGAAACAGTACAAATATAGCCTGTTGTAGTGGCAACATTGCAACAACCACAACATTTGCAGTTTGCCTTTTAATTTTTTACATTTTACAAGTTTTGTGCAGCACTGTGTCACTATCTGCTTTAAATTTGTCGTTGCTGTCTACTTAAAATTCATACCATTTCGATTTCGAGGGAGCAAAATTCGGCTGGGTTTTTAAGAATAAATCTTTGTTTGACTTGTAGCGAAGATGAAAGGGCAAATCTCTGTATGGAAAAGTAATATATTTTCATGGCGAAAATTTGACTCGAGCCAAAATCATCGCTCTACTGCCCGATGCGCTTGAAAAGTAATGGAGAGTGGAGCAAAAAAGGAAGCAAAGTAATGGAGTGTCCAGGAAACTACTAAATTTATTTGTTTTGTACTTAAATTTGTCCACCTAACTACTATATTTAGAAAATAAAAAACAAAGTGAAATCAATTGTAATAGTCTAAAACTGTTTCAAAATTTACCTATTGGTTTTGAATATAAGACGTGGTTCGAATGAGCGAACATATGAAAACTACTCCTGAGTTTTTGATGATAGATAATGTGAAATTGAAAATAACACCGTCCTTTACTTACCAAGAAGCTGCTCATTGTCGAAATGGTCGACGAACGGATTATAGCATATTTGCCATACAAATTGAGCGATCGGAACGTTTTCATTTGATGAGATATCTGTAAGAAATACGCCATGGATTATTGCAGAAAACTATGGCTCGGTGTCGCTGTGTTATATAACTGCCATACCAACAGACGGATCCAAGTTCTTGTCAGGAATACTTTGTTTATGTGATGGATATTATATCTTTGGTGCCATCGAAGTAAACGATTGCTTTTAATTCAACTTTTCAGGACTTTTTTCTAAGCGCAGTCTTTTGAAGCCAATACTTAAACACCGTGGTCTGCGATGAACTAAATCTGATCTAATAATGACCTTCAATCTTCCGTTTATGAGTTATTGTACGCTATCAGAGTAAGTGAAAACTGTACAAGACTTATCCAAAAAAAAAAATCGTTTGAGATATTGAATGCAACTTTTCTTCCAAAATTGAAATATTTACTTCATTTATTAAAATATATAACATTTTACGGCCAATCTTATAACAAGGTCAACATTATTTTAACATTCAGTGCTGATATTGGACGCAATTTAGTTTTTTTTTATTGCTTGACTCAGTATTGTTTGGGTAGTCACCAAAAATTAAGACCAGCAGAAAGAGAATACGTCATATTTTACCGTTTTTTCTTCAAAAAAGACGAAAACGCAAGCCAGGCGGTTGAAAGTCTGCAAATACATATGGGCTTGGTACTGTAACTGCCAATCAAAGATGCTCCACACTGTGGAAGAATATCGATAAAGTATTCTAGAACGTCCGACCACTGTTTCGGTTGCTCAATTGATTTAGAACCATTTAAATAAAATCCTTTTTAAAGCAGTTGGTTACTGATGAAAACGATTATTTTCGAATCGCTAAAAGTGGCCGAACCAGGATTGTTGGTAAGAAAAGGTTTGTTATGTGTCTGTTGGGATTGTCGCGACATCTCCTATGACCTGCTTTTAAGTAAGCACATATAATATGATTGAAATTTATATAATATACGAAAAATGAAAAATGGTATTACCATGAAATCGGCAACAGATCTTGAGATTATCAAGTGCAGCCAAGTCATTTTCCATCTGATCTCTCTAACAGAGTAGAGGTATTTTACTTCCCCTGCTTCCCTGACTGCTACTGCGTCGTATATTTTCAGAGCTGGAGTGTGTTCATCCATTCGGACGAGATGATCTAGCAAGCGTAGCCTTCTTCTTCTTAATTGGCGTAGACAMCGCTTACGCGATTATAGCCGAGTTAACAACAGCGCGCCAGTCGTTTCTTCTTTTCGCTACGTGGCGCCAATTGGATATTCCAAGCGTACCCAGGTCCTTCTCCACCTGGCCCGTCCAACAGAGTGGAGGTCTTCCTCTTCCTCTGCTTCCTCCGACATGACCTAGCCAGCGTAGCCGCTGTCTTTTAATTCGCTGAACTATGTCAATGTCGTCATATATCTCATACAGCTCATCGTTCCATCGCATCTTTCGCAGAACTTTCTCTCGAAAACTCTCAACATCGATTCATCAGTTTTGGCAAGAATTATCCTGCGTTGCATTTCCAGGCTGACATTGTTGGCGGTGTTTACGCTGGTTCCAAGATAGACGAAATTATCTACAACTTCATAGTTATGACTGTCAACAGTGACGTGAGTGCCAAGTCGCGAGTGCTACGACTGTTTGTTTGATGGCAGGAGATATTTTGTCTTGCCCTTGTTCACTGCCAGACCTATTTGCTTCGCCTCCTTGTCCAGTCTGGAGAGAGCTGAACTGATGCGCGGGTGTTGAGGCCTAAGATATCGATATCAATATTGTTTTCTCCAGAAGCAGGTTGAAGAAGGTAGGGAATCGCCTTGCCTGAAACCTCGTTTGGTATCGAAAAGCTCGGAGAGGTCCTTCCCAATCCTGACGGCTCTCTTGGTGCTGCCCAACGTCAGTTTACGCATATTAGTTTTGCGGGGATACCCAATTCAGACATCGCGGCATAAAGGCTGCTCCTTTTCTTGCTATCAAAAGCAGCTTTGAAATCGACGAAGAGGTAGTGTGTGTCGATTCTCCTTCCACGAGTCTTTTCCGTTTGGCGCATGGTGAATATCTGGTCGGTTGTTGCTTTTCCAGGCCTGAAGCCACACTGATAAGGTCCAATCAGTTTGTTGACGGTGGGCTTTAATCTTTCACATAATACGCTCGCGCTTTATACGCGATGTTAAGGAGGTTTATCCCACTGTAGTTGGCGCAGATTGTGGGTGGATTGGAGTGGATATTTCTTTAATGTTGAAATTAACTAATCGGTAAACGGTCTGGCTTTTTTTTTATAAATAAATACATTCAACACAAATAGAGTACATAATGATTTTTTTCAATATTAATTTATTGGGTGCATAACACTTAAATAAATTGTTGAAATGACATGTAAAAACAAAAAAACTCCTGAGTCAAACGGGTAATTGCTATTTGAACTTCTTCATGGTCGTCCGATGGAACGTCCGTTCGTTATCGATTGAGGAATTGGGTTCACCATCTCCAGAATGTGTTTGTCAATAGTGAGAACTACAAGCGAAATCTATATTTTTTTATTATACACCTCAAAATCAGTCGTCTTTATGATAAATGGTTGCAACATGTCGATGGCACTAGCTATATAGCGCTTAAGGCCAGCACTTAATTAAGGCGAACTTACTGAATGATATCAAGAAATAGGCCAGTTAATTGCTAACAAAGTATTTTTTTTTTACAAGCGAACTCAGCTGACTAGTTAAAATGAACCGAATATAGTATTCTAGTTTAAAATTCCGAATTTCGCACATTTTTTTGGTAAAAAAAAATATATATATATAAGCAATTTATAATTTTACCATCAATTTTTTAACACTTTTTCTTTCATTTGGCTGATGTTAAAATATGGCAAATAATGTGAATGAGTCGATGACCTATAATATAAATTATTAAAATACCAAATATCATTGAAATCCCTTATTAATTTTTATACGTAATTGAATTGTTACGCAATATTCTTATAAAAAAAATCATATAAATTTAAAGGTGTTTCAGAGGAGTATAAAATGTTCACTTACACCCAAATTAGCACTTCCTTACTTTTTTGTCTGTCTTTATCTTATTTTAGTGATAAAAGTTCATTGGCAATTTAAAGACACCTTTTATTTGCTTTATCGTTTGTATGTGGCTATAAATTCTCCAATGCATTATGGTTATTTTGCAATTAAATAAAACTATACACAGTTCGAATATGCGAACTGGACAATCAGCGCAGCAGAAATGATTACATACATACCTAATTGCCCCCTATGAAGGAATATGTAAGAAGAAATCAGTATAATATACTTTGATATTCTATTTGGTTGGCATTTTTATATGCAAAATACATGCACACACATGTGCATATAAAAGCTCCATAAAAGTAAATAGGAATTTCAATTATCTTTATTTCTAAAAGAGTGAAACTAATTAACATCTTTTATATCAGCAAGCAAAAAGAGCAGCAAAATGAAGCTAGAATGTATATAGAGCAGAACAGCATGTTGCTAAAGCGAACATTTATGCGCTTATATTATATATTCGTAAATGTTTGTATACATACAAGCATATATGTATATGTGAAAGTGTCTATGGCTTTGTGTGCGTCTGCTGTGGTAAATAATTGCCATAAGGCACAAAAGAATTTTCGCTCAATAAATCTTAAATCAATTTTACGCAATTTGCAGTAACCGCTATGGAGCAGTTAGCATACAAAGCGTTTTAGCCAATTTCCGTTATAGCTACAAGTATACAGACATAGTACATATGCATATGTATGTGCAGAGGTTATATTTATTATATTGAAACTATGTGAGTGTGCTGGCGCATAGTGGACTGTGTGTATATATATTTTTAGGTATGAATCGAAATTCGCATCCTTAGCTAAAGGATTCAGCATTGTTGTCTACCAACTGGCTGCACGGCAAGGCGGAAGCGTGCTTGTCGACGAAAGCGCGTTTGAGGGCCCAGCGGATTGCGTACAGATAGGCGGTTAGACATTCATCAAACATAACTGCGGCGCATCGGAGCATGAAAAATTATCTAAATTAAAAATCAACACACCGAACAACCGCAATATGATCCCTGCGAACTCTGGCGCGTAGGCACACGGGCTGCTGCTGCCAGTCAACGACGATTTGAGTTTGCAGAGCTCGCGTGCGGTTTTAGCAGTCCTAGCTGGCGCATGAGCTTTACGGCAGCATAGGAATTATGAAAAAAATGTATTACAATTTTTTCTGTATTACAATTTTTTTCTTGCAACCATTGCCAACGATTTTTAGCTGGCGGAAATATGGCTTAGCGCAAAAAATGATTTTTCAAATATTTGCGTCAGCGAAAGAAGGCGAAAGCGTACTGTGGCAAGCACAATTGGCGTTGCATGCATGTTGCTCAAAAAGCGGAAGTCTGGCAGCTACAATACACTTCTACATACATATATATATATATATACTTATGTACATAAATGCAACATAGCGGCTATGCATATCCTCCTGTGTCTGCTTAGCGACAGATATGTGTGCCTCGGTAACCTAATTTTTCCCACACAAAAGCCGATTGCCAACACAGGAATGGGAAAAAATCGAGAATTAAATCTCCCAACTGTCTACGGATATAATAAGCCACTGTGTGCACAATTTTAGCCATATTTTTTTCTTATTACACATTCACACACACCCATATTCACTTGCCTGTGTGCTAAATGCTCTGGCGCACACATCTCTCCCCGTCGATAGCGTTCGTAGCGCTTCATGCGTTTATTGCTTTCAACAAAGGCAGCGCGATTTGGTTCATTTCACGGCTTTACCACCGCAAAGCGCTCACTTCAACCGCAACTGCGATTCTAAACTCTCACACCGCCTACTAGTTACGTATACGCTCCCACCGCCGCTTCCAAGCTTTGGATATGCGTTTGTACTGAGATATAATGCTCGCTGTATAGATGTGCGAATGTGTCGAATATACATATTCATCCCCACATACACTGTGGCTCAAAGCTACAAGCGCAATTATCTTGTATTGATATCGCTTGATTAAAAATCGACAAAAAATTTATTTGCGGTTAAAATTATTATATACTCCCATATACTCCACTTAAAACTCATATGTCTTCTACAATAGTAAGATTGGTATTCAAAGCAGACATTTTAGAACCGGAGGTCCTGTAGTCTTTGCTTCACTCGATGAAATTTTCAGTTCAACTTGTCCATGCTTGCTGTATGAAATGACGGTATTAAGACAGAATTCTAAATAAAATTTGAGCAACATGATTTGCAAGTGTGACCCTTATTTGATAAAATCTTTATCGATGATCATCTTTATATATAATTTCCAATAATATAGTCAGATCTTAAGGCAATCCGTTACATTTGTAACGTTTGATATCTTCCAACTAAAGCCAACAACAGGAAAGCATTATTTCAATTCAGAGAGTTAACAGTACCGACTTAAACTAGCTAGTTTTTAAGTTTAAAATACTCTTCCCTGATTTTAGCGTCATAAAATATATAGTTTCCAAATAAAGGAAATAGCATGAACAATTGGAAAATAGGGTAACAATCGAAATCTTGTGACTATTCTAGATAGTCTGCCTCACTGAAGTTTAATTTAGTTTTTTTATGATATTCACGAATTTACTATAATGTTCCTATTAGTTGGACGACATGTGTATTTGTACTTATTTGCGCTCAATCTCCCCTTGGCGTAAATATTAATTCTGGCCATACGAGCGGAACAACGCTTATCTCCATCACCTAATTTTTTAGTATTCCCTTAGCTTGTGAGATGCTATTAAAATATTGGTTCGGGTACGTAATGCCTGACTAGGTGGTGTGAGAAGGTGATGGCACAACGATTATATGTAGGGACATGAATTAACATATATATGCTGTGTCTGTGTGTTTTCGCTATGATATCAATTGTTACATTAAAACCAATTGAGCTTATACGTCGCCGTTTAATGTGAATATCATCGAACTAATAAACATCAATTTATCGCGCATAACATCAACGGTAGTATGTGTGTTATCAAGTTTTCCACTTTATCGCTTTCACTTTTTCCTCATCTCCTACGAATATACCTTCATATGTGGGATTGGTGTGTTTTTATGTATATTTAACACCTTTTTTTATTTTCGCTCGATTTGGCACATTTTCGCGCTCTGATTTTTCATATCCTTCAATAAATTAGGTTAACTTTATTTTTACTTTCACTTTTTACTGAATTTAAGTATTTTCAGATTTGAAGAAACTTGAAATATCTGTCGGTAAGACATATGTATGTATAGTTGTGGGGTATCTAAGATCAAGGACGTCATCAAAGTAATTGACAACTTTCCTCTTTATGCTACATATTGGGATATTCTGCTTGTAGAAAATGTCTATAGAGCTAACTGTTAAGTACTTCTCTACATTTCTCAACAGAGAAGTCTTAAGAGAGGACCCTGCCAGATTTTAACAAATATCCTGCTCTCTCCGTAGACCACATAAATTTGGCGTAATTTTAAAGCAGCCGACTAGATCGATATCTGAGTTTATTATTTAACTTAATGGTAAACTCCATTACTGGAAAAGTAGTGCACCAATACAAAATAACACTGGTTAAACAAGTTTTTTTTTTTTTTTTCAAATTAATCAGTTTTGCTGAATGGTTTATATCAATATTCGTTATTGGGATGGCTAAGTTGAGTATATTTTACATTTCAGCAATTCAGTGATAATTAAACTTTTGCTCTTCCGACTTACTTACCAACCATGTCTTCCCTCGATGGGTTTTCAGTTAGTGCCGCCAAACCGAGAGAGGTCGTGGAATGAAGAAGTGAAGTGACAACTGTTCTCAAGCTATTTTATTAAATCGTTTGACAAAATGATCAAAAGTTTTTTTTTTTTTAGTTTTTCGAACGAACGGATTTTAAATCACTTTATTTCAAACGAGTCTTAAAAATAAATTTTTTATAGCGTAAATTAAAGCTTTTTGAGTACATTACTCAGACAGGTTCAGAAGTCCACGTGAAAATGGAAATTTTAATGAATTAGAACGAATAAGATGAAAGTGAAAATAAATAAATAAAATTATCACGATTTCAATTTTATTAAAGTAGCTCATACATTTACCGATATATGCGAAATGAAAACGACTGGAATTTCGAAAATCTTGCTATTAGCTTTATGGGGGCTTAAGAAATTACTGTTCCGATTCAAAGCATTTTTGATATACCGGCTTACTTCTTATATAATTAGAAATATCTCACAGATTGGCCGATATTTTCGATAAAAAGAATGAAACTTTGTTCCATATATTCGATGTCTGGTTACTTTAATTGTTTTTTTTTTTTCAATTTGGACACTTGTTGGTTATAAGGTGGATCCCCATAATGGCACTATTAGGGCAAAGTTTCATACGGATACAATGATTGCGGCTTAATTTGCATTTGGAAAAGTGAAAGAATCAGTTGGAATTTTAATTAGATTATATGGGAAGTAGCTTGGCACATAGAAATGTTAAGGTAACATTGAAAACCAAATTTAGGCTACGTCGGTTGAGTAAATCTTGAGATATGACATGCCACCCCAATCGTTCAGTTTTAGTTTTAGTTAGTTCAGTCTCCTATAAAGGAATCTTGTATCATATCAGGTTGGTCAAACCTACAGGTGTACTATGTAGTGCCTGTGGAGTTTTTGTTAATTTTGCAGTGCCGGTTTTTCAAATAATTTGTTGTGAACCAATTTGGATACTGTATTTAAAATAGTTAAGGAGTTATGTGCATTTTTTATTTTAGCCCACAGAAACACCTTTCCACTGCAATCCTTAATTAAATGCTTCGTTAATAGATTTTCGAAGAACACGTCTACCGAATTTTATTTAGTCACCTTAATGTTTACTCTAGTTACAGCTTACACAGACGGACGGGCAGACAGGCAGTCAGCCGAATTTCAACCTCTCTCGTAATTCCCTATATCTAACTCGATTAGTTTAAAGTGATACAAATAACCGTTAAGTGAAGAAAACTATTATACTCTTTAGCAGCATGTTGCAAGGGTATAAATATCAAACGAGATATGTTTGATATGTGATATTAACTCCATCGAAAAGGCTATTTTAAAATATTGAGTTAATGTGAAAAATGTCAACCAAAAAAGTCGGAAATAATTTTATTAGCAAAACGGCGACCATACACAATTTCTTGAAGTTAAATGTTAAACCTCGATACATCGGCTTGAATGTATGACAAATCTGCGTGTTTTATTTCTATCTCCACGAATTTAGATAGATATTTAACAGTATAAGTTCACGGAATTCTAGCCTTGATCTGGACGTTTCCAAATTACTATAGGGGTAGTTTATATGCTAAGAACTTAAACACAATTTATACACTTATTCGCTTATATCATATACATGTGTTTAATATATTCCTTTATTCTCTAAGTAGATTCCTGAAGTCAAATTATATACGCAAGTTGTTATAACTTAAAAAAAAAAATAAGTATTTTTTACTGTTGTATTTCTGCATAAAGATAAAAAAAGCAGCAAACCGATTAATACTCAAGTTTCTAATTAATTACAGGTAACATACATCCTTTACGTTTATTTAGCATTGTCCTTGCAAAGACTCTTTACGCTTAAATACTGTTTCTCCAGCAATTCATTTACTTTTTTATGCTTCACCTTAATTTGTCTTTCATACGAACTTACTCGTCCTTGTTAGTTGCATTCACTTTATTTCAATGTGGGTATATTTGTTGGTGTGTGTGCGGCTGTCTACAATTGCTTGGTGTCCTTGTCAATGTTTAAAATGCACAAAATCTTCTGTTGCTGCCGCTCTTCTTCGTCTTCTTCTTACTCTACACTTAACTATGAATAAATATGAAATATGAAAATATGCATGCAAATTTTCTGCGGAAAATGTCTTCACAACAAATTGTCGGCAGCGAAAATTGGTTGCCGTGAGCGACAATTACCTGGTAATGCGGCATGTGCGCTGGCGCCTCGTACACCAACAGAACAAATGCTCGTATACCGTAAAAGCAGCAGCTGAAAATGCTTTAAATTTATTTAGCGAAAAATTTCGACGCAAAACTTTTGTTTACCCTTGTGTGCTTTTTTTTTTTTTTACCGCTGTTCTTCGTGGAAATTTGCAATTCTCTCATTTATTGTTGTGCCACATTGTGCTTTAACCACGTCACACAGCGCAAGCATAGCCACATCAAAAGTGGGATTGTAGCACAACAAAGGCGCCTACAGGCGTCAAGTCGGTCAGTTCTTTCATTCCTTCATTTCATCCTTTATTGTTAAGCTTGAGTATTCACTAATTCATTCATACATTGAAAGCCACAGGAAAAAAAACGCATACGCATATGCGAGTCCGACACTAGACGCAAGGCGGATTTTCTTTCTTATTCCACTTTCTTTATTCGTGCTTTCGGGCAAATATCGCCGGCCAGACGTTGACAGAGACACGTCAACGCGCTGAATTTTTATACTCTCGCAACAAAGTTGCTAAAGAGAGTATTATAGTTTTGTTCACATAACGGTTGTTTGTAAGTCCTAAAACTAAAAGAGTCAGATATAGGGTTATATATACCAAAGTGATCAGGGTGACGAGTAGAGTTGAAATCCGGAWGTCTGTATGTCCGTCCGTCCGTGCAAGCTGTAACTTGAGTAAAAATTGAGATATCATGATGAAACTTGGCACACGTATTTCTTGGCTCCATAAAAAGGTTAAGTTCGAAGATGGGCAAAATTGGCCCACTGCCACGCCCACAAATTGGCGAAAACCGAAAACCTATAAAGTGTCATAACTAAGCCATAAATAAAGATATTAAAATGAAATTTGGCACAAAGGATCGCATTGAGGAGGGGCATATTTGGACGTATTTTTTTTGGAAAAGTGGGTGTGGCCCCGCCCCCTACTAACTTTTTTGTACATATCTCAAAAACTACTATAGCTATGTCAACCAACCTGTACAGAGTCGTTTCTTTTAGGCATTTCCATATACAGTTCAAAAATGGAAGAAGTCGGATAATAACCACGCCCACCTCTCATACAAAGGTTATGTTGAAAATCATTAAAAGTGCGTTAACCGACTAACAAAAAACGTCAGAAACACAAAATTTTACGGAAGAAATGTCAGAAGGTGCTTCCTTTTTGCTCCAGGCTTTTTTTAAAAATTGAAAATGGGCGTGGCGTCGCCCACTTATGGACCAAAAACCATATCTCAGGAAGTACTCAACCGATTTCTATGAAATTCGGTATATAATATGATGACATGTACCAAATATGGGTAAGTTCGGTTCACAACCACGCCTGAAATCTCGATTATCACTTTATCATGCGAGAGTATAAAATGTTCGGTGACAACCGAACTTATCCCTTCTTTACTTGTTTTTTTTTTTGCATTTAATTTTTTCTGAAGTAGTCAAGAATTTAATGAGACGGATTTTAAGATAAATCTTCGAGACTTATGCGTCACACTATGCGCTGGCAGCTTGCATGGGTGTGCAAACTCTCTTTTCTGTAATATGTACATATGTCAAATGTAGCGATGAACAACTGTTATAGTAAGAATTACCCCCATACCTCTGAACAGCCATTAGGAAAGCATTTGAGACTTCTATGAAAAAATTAACTATGAAATCGTGGACTCAGATATGGAAAGATTGATGACCCTCCAATAATTAATACAGAACATTTGGAACAGGAAGTTCTAGTGGTTTACAAAGATAGCTTTTAATAAGGTACGAAAAAATAACAACTTGTGACATAGATATGTCACTATTAATCTCTTAGCAGTTCGACAGCTCCTGTGGTGAGGCAATTTCAGAATATGGATGCTTTTATCTTTTTTCGTGCATTATCACCTTAGCTTGGTCTTCACCAAAGCCCCTTCGTTGACCTCTATTCTCAACTGCGTTAAAGTTTTGTTGTGGCGCTGTGATACTCTTTTCTTAACTTGCTGTCCTTTTGTTGCGTCTCTAAAGTTCTCCAGTTTTCCTAACTGTCGACTGCAATCATTCTCATATTCTTCGCTGAAATTTACACGTACCAACTTTTTCGACACTCCTTTTCGCCAGCGTATTAACAGAGGACTTCTGCTACTTCAGCGAATGCATGTATATTTGTTGAGTCTGTTGGCCAAGTCCAAGTTCTTATAGGTGTGAATTGTCGAAACAGTAAACAAAAGCATTTCTCTACTTACCACTTTTTCATTTTATTTTGGTAGTTTTTTTCTTTTTTTTTTTAATTTTGGTCTTTTTAGTTCTTACTTATTTTATTGTATCGTACTGTTTTTTTCACTACCTACCGGCATTACAACTCTGTGTGCCGTGCTTGTTTTGTTTTCTGGATGTCTTTCTTTTCCGCCCCAGTGTTTCTTATATCGTAGATTTCTCATTGTCTACAGAAGTTAGCTTTTTACTTACTTTTGTTGCTGGATCGTTTCTGCTGTCTTCCTTTTTACTCTGTGTATTCGTATTGTGTGGACTTGTAGCAAAACTTGCTAGAGTTTTGTCGGCTCATCCGTCCTTCTGGTTTGCTGCCTTCTTAGCATCGCTCGGCCACTCGTGCGAAGCACACTGAATTTGTAATTGCAATGTCGGTTAATTAAATACAGTTTTACTTTATTTTCCCCTGTTGTTTGTATACCCGCCAGTTCCAGTTCCATAGTCAGTTCCAGTCTCATAGTCCGTTGGCAACTTGCAACACATTCAGTAGTGTGCACCTTGTGATACTGTTTCATTGTATTTAGTTCCCTTTCATCTCCTTCGTTTGGCTACAACTAGTCTTTCGCTCCACTCGAGTAATTCGCTAAGACAATCCCATTTATGAAGTTTTATGTTCTACAATATTTTCGGTGTTTAAATTATCTGTCTGTCCCACGGCATGTCGCTACTTTTTGTTGCAGACAACGAAATACGAGCCGTATATCCATGGGAGAAGAGCGGACTGCCCGCTTACAGTAGGACAATGTAATAAAGCGATTATTACTACCAACTTTGCGCTTCCTTCAGCAAAACTGCGCAATTTACTGTTGCAACGCAGTGATTCAGTGTAAAAAGGGATTGACTTTATGTAGTACTGGCCTGTGGGGAACATAATTGGTATTTATGGTTTGGTTAATTTTAGTATTTTCCTTTTAATGAGCGAGAAGTGAACTAAAATTTGTAGAATCGCAAGGACGTTTGTTGGTTAAGCTATAAACTTAATTCATCAATCGCGACTTGCTTGAGTTACATTTGTTCTTAGCATGAATAATTTCCTTCATAAAATATGACTGATAAAATATAAATAAACCTTATGCATATTGTACGTAATATTACTGATTTAAAGTCTTCATCCGAAGCTTGATTTTAACATGATAGGTTACAGTAAAGGTTAGAGAAATCGTTTCCTTAACTATCCAAAGTTTAGTTAGTTATTGATGATTCTATCTCAATCAATCAATCTCGAGATATCTTTCGTCATTATTGAGAACTAGATGCTAAGTAAAATAATTCGATCACACAGTTCCTAGAATTGTTAAGCTGCAACTTTTTCCAATTTCTCCAAGACCCCGCATTAGCTTTCCGTCCGAATGTTGTTTCAATTAGAACTTTATGTGAAACATCACATTTATTTTGAGAGTTCATTCCTTTAAGAAATCTTTAGAACAGAAAGGTCGGAGGGAAAGAAAGGTTTTTAAGTCTACATCAAGGGATACATTTGTTATGATTAGTTGAAATCAGAAACTGTGAACCCTTTACTATAAAGTAATTTTGATAATGTTAAATTGAGCTATGACTCATGTGCACACCACTCATGGTAACGCTCAAAGGATTGCTGCCCATACGATAACCCCACCATACGCAATGTCTGAAACGCTTCGACCCATACTTGGGGACAGATTTGGTTTAAGAAAACAGGTTGAAGAAAATGTATTTTATTAAAAGTGAAAACGACATTAAATTTTGTATACTCTTGCCACCTGTTGCTACAGAGTGGTGTTCGTATCACCTAAAATTATTCGAGATAGATGTATATATAAAAGACTAGGATGCCAGGAAACTTTTAAATCCAGTTGAGAGTCTGTCTGTCCGTTCGTCCTTCTGTCCGTCTGTCCGTCCGTCCGTGCAAGCTGTAACTTAAGTAAAAATTGAGATATCTTGATGACTATCTTAAAGTGCCATTACAAAAGCACCAAATAAGTTCATACATTTAGAAAGCTATTCAGGAATCAGCTTGGAAAAGTGCTCCTGTTCCTAAACTAAGAAAATGTTTATACTAAATATCCATCGGCCATTTTAGATATCATACAGAAAAAGAGAAAACTACGCAAAAAATGGCAAATGACGCGATTTTCCCAATATAAAACCCATTGTTATGGAAGGTATCCGAAATCATTATGCTACAAAAACCCGGGAAAAGCCCACAGCAAGAATCATCATATCATCCAATTTCACTGTTGCCTATTTTGTCTAAACTACTTGAAGTTGTTACTTTAAAAAGATTTCAGAACATAATTGAAGAAAAGGACCTTATACCAATTCATCAATTTGGATTTAAATCGCTATACTCCACAATCGATCAAGTTCATAGAATAACAGATATTTACGATACGATGGAAAAAAAAGCAAATTTGCACAGCTGTTTTTCTTGACGTATCCCAAGCGTTTGATAGAGTATGGCACCATGGCTTACTTCATAAATTTAGACTTCTTTTACCACAGCATCTAACTGAACTACTTGCCTCTTACCTGAGCAACCGCTACTTCAGAAACAAGCAGGGACAATCACATACTACTATGTTACAGCCAATAAAAACGTGCGTTACAGCCAAGAAAGGTGTTCAACAAAGAAGCGTCCTGGGACCACTCTTACACATTTTGTTTACTAGCGATATGCCTACGCCGTCAAACAGCACAATCGCCACATTTGCAGATGATACCTGCATCATTACTACTGGTAAAAATGTAGTAGAGTCGTCGAACAGAAGGCAGTCTTCAATCTTATTGTAGACACAAAAATGTAATATTACTCTCAACGAGTTGAAGTCTATACATATGAACTTCACTAACAAAACTGCTACGTATATTCCCTTATATAGTATATAGGGAATGAAGTAATTCCGTACTCCAGCTCGGCGAAAGTTAAAGTGCAAGGAGCATATACAAAGAAAATTTGCAGAACTAAAACCAAAATACAACAAAATAATTTGGTTCATCGACAAGAAATCACCCCTAACAACCTCAAATAAAATTTTAGTCTACAATTAAACGTTAAAGCCCATTTGGACATACGGAATTCAACTATGAGGATGTGCTGCACCGTTATACATCGAAATGGTGCAAAGATTCCAAAATAAAATTCTGCGAAAAATTGTAAATGCCCCTGGTACATCTTTACATAAAAATGATTCGTGAAGTCATTCGCGAAACGGCATCGAAACATGCCAGAAGGTTGCAAAACCACGTAAACCCTGAAGCCCGACAACTAGGAGAGACAAAAATAACAGGCGCAGATTGAAAAGAACTACATTTCATGACCTTCTATGTAAATAAATAACAAATACTATACTATTTAGTTTTTAATACAAAGTTTAGTTTTTGAAATAAGCTTCTTAATAGAGCTTTAATTTTTTTACTTTATAGATATGTTATGAAAAATATTGCTTGTTAGTACATTTGTCACTAGTTGCAATTCGAATGAAATGTAAAACCATAGGTATCTTGTTACGTTTCAATAAAATAAAAAAGATATATATATATATATAAAGATTATCGAACTGCCTGGTGACTTTATGTTGCATATTTCGGTTAGTATTGAGTTATCTTAATAAAAATGACAGAACATATTTTACTCACGACAGTATATCATTGTGCCTAAAATAGATAAAATTGGGCGAAAACTTGGTCACATTATCATAAAGAAAATTTTCGAACATCCGTCTGACATTATGTATTCTATATGATTGGTGATTGTAGAATACCTTCATGAGTCTGAGGGAAAATTTAACTAGTATGTGGCATGTTAATAGGCAAATATATATAAAATCGGGTCGATACTATCCCTACTCCCACATATATGTATATAACATATGGCATAATGATTTTCGTGTTTCTAACTATAATATGTCATTCAGCGTATGAGTTATACATACATATGTATTTGCATATATAATAAAATTGCTTGTGTTCCGATCTTCTGGTTAAGGTTTTATATCTTAAAGTAATTCCCTGACTTTGATTTTTGAAAGTTGTAAGAGTATACAATTTATGGTTGCAAAAAAAGAAAACAGAATAAATGCGATCAATTCGGCTTGGAACGCAAATTAAAACAAGAGTGTCTCAGTAAAAGTATAAATTTGTGAGTGTTCGGTAAGTGCTCCCATCTAAGTAATGCTACTAACACTAGTTATAGTAATTTTGGTACTGTGACGATGGAGGCTAGATCTTGCTAGTATTGGGTTGGTAAAACCGAAAATGAGAGTAAAAATTCCCTATCGCGTAGGTTTTTTTGGGTTGTAGTCAAGAAGCGTAGCGGTCAAATCACCAGTAAAACTTACTACGACAATTTGGAGAATGTATTAGACTAATACAAAAACTAAAAAAAGCTCTTATCGTTTGCTTTGTAAATATTATCTATAATATTATCTAGCTCAGTCTAAATTTGTTAGTATCTATTAAGTATTAGGGTGTAAAAGGGCTTATGTTTTGGATTAAGATAAACAATCATTAGAAATTCTCTTAAAAAAGGTTTGCATGTAAATGCGGCACTAAGAGTCGAAAAAACGGCAGTAAGAGTCGAAAACAGTATTCTACATACATACATATTTGACGATATAAAGTTTTACGATCTCTTAATGCAGTAATCCTGCAACCAATAAAAATTAAGAAAAAAAAAAAATCTAGTGAAAAATACTCCCTGCGCGAAGATGTGTATTATCAGTACCGCTGCCACAATAGGAGAAGACAAAGAACTCCTAATCTTTCCTCTTAATCTTCATTCTCATACATATATGTACATACATATGAAAGTAAGCTTATGTATTATGTACGCCATGTATGTAGTAATGGGCTATAGCATTTTGGAAATCCCTTACACTTATTTCATTACAGGAACACTACTATCAGGAAACGAAGCCGTTGAGAGTTTACATACACACACATATGTATGTAGATATAATTGTAAGCTTTGTAAAGACATTTTGTTCTTACTATATCTACTCTGTACATACACATGTATGTATACTTTGTAAGTATGTAAATATATTATGTGCATATATAGAGAGAGAGGACAGTATGCATCGCCGTGTATAAATTTTTGTGTAAGTATACAATATGTACATATCTATGTACATATGTATATTATTCATATGGCTGGCAGCCGATAAGAAAGCACATTTACTAGCTTTGCACCATTGGACCCGGTGCGATGCTTTCACTGCAACAATTATCCTGAGCAATTAAAGTTGCCTATGTGAATTTCTTATGTCGGTGAGAGGAATCGTGTTTTACTTTTTTTGACCTTTTTTGATACTGGCTTTATTTGCTGGAGTAAATGTTTCGATTTTGTTATTTTTATTTTTACTTTTCATGGCTTTCTTTTCCATTTACTTATTTTCTCTTTTGCTTCTTTTATTTAATTTCTATCAGGCATTCTAGTATGCCTTCTGTTGCTTGCTTGTTGTGTAACTTGCTGCAATTTGTTGCTCGTTTGTTGTTGTTGTGGTCAATGTCTTGCCAAAAATGTCCTGTAACTAAACTGTTTACTATACATATGAATCATGCATACCCACTATTATAGATTTCTTCTGTATTTATATTTTCCTTTCACCATTTACAGTTATATTCTATTTGTTTTGCTCTTTGTGTTTGCTTCGATTATTGTTGCTTTTGTAGCTGTTCTTATTAGCTTGTTGTTTATTTAATCGCTTGTATACTTCGGAGTGGTCTTTGCTGGGCCACGTGCCAAATGTGCCTACGAGTTGAAGTAAACACAATTCGCATTCAAACGAAATTGAATGGCCAAAGTTGTGCGGAAATAAATTTTTATTGGATATTATTTGATTACAAATATTCGACTTTCGTTGCTAAATCCGTCCATAATAAGAGCAGTAATAATATATGAATGTGAATAAATGAATATGAAATTAATATTGACTGTTCACATATGGTATTAAGATAAGCATAGCCCATTTCAAAAGCTTGAATCGAGAAAGAACCTTCAGCTCAAAAGAAATCAAGCGAATACATTAATAGAACCGTCGAATTTGAGATAGCAGATCTTGAATTGAAGGAATTATTTCCAAGTACCAAATATCCCAAGGTTGGAGTCATTTGTGGAAGTTCACTCAAATGAGGAAATTTCTCTGATCGCCATTCACTTGGGTGTGGCCAGAAGCGATTCTTTTACATATGGCTCAAGCAGCTCACGACTTCCGGGTTTAGACCAGGTATCCTCTGGGTAGCCTTAGAACATCCGTCCGAAGGCGAGCTAAAGTGAGAAGGCGAAATATCCTACACCGGGTTGTGCGCTGGCTTTGGGACCCGCCACCTAAAAAACGCCCCCAATAAGAGGATACCAACTACCTCGGATGAGAGACCCCCTTTTGACGACGCCCATGGCAAACGAATTAAGGATTATGATTTGAGGACATGCACCTGGAATTTCCGGTCCCTTAATTGGGAAGATTGATGATTGATGTTCGATCATGTCGTGATAGAGGGAGAATACGTCTCCAGTGTTTTAGATGTGCACGCGCTCCGAGGTCCTAACATCGACTCGGACCACTACCTAGTTGCAGCCAAGATCTGCACACGCCTCTGTGCAGCAAAAAACGCACGTCAACAAACACAAGGAAGGTTCGACGTCGAGAAGCTGCAATCACAACAGACAGCCGAACGATTTTCTACTCGGCTTGCACTCCTGCTCTCTGAGAGCACTCGTCAACAATTCGGTACAAGGAAACTGTGGGACGGCACTTCAAACTGCTTACGTATAGCTGAACCGAAACCATTGGTTTTCGGAAAGTGCAAAATAACAGCTTGTACGACGAAGAGTGCCGTTTCGCAGCGGAGAGAAAACAGTCTGCCTACCTTCTGCGAAAAATACGGCGGCTTGTAGAATCCCCAAACGTGATCTAGTCACCGATTCCCAGAGCATACTTAATTTGTGGAAGGGCACTTCTCCAGCCGTCTGAATGGCAGTGAATGCAAAACGCCAGGAGAACGCGAACCTGATTCCTTAATTGATGACGATTAAGCAGACGTTAAACTGCTCGACCAAGAAGAAGTTCGAATAGCTATCACATGTCTGAAGAACAATAAAGTGACGGGAGCCGATGGATCGCCGACCGAGCTATTCAAACATGGTGGCGAAAAACCGAGAGGGAGCAAGTATAAGCTTCTTTGTAGAATATAACCGGACGAAGGCTTGCGCAACGGTTGGAATTTCTGTGTGCTCTGCCCAATCCACAGAAAGGGAGACCCCACAGTCTGCGTCAACAAACTGATTGGGCCTTATCAGTGTGGCTTTTGACCTGGCAAAACAACAACCGACCATATATTCACCACCCGCCATATTTTGAAAAAGACCCGTGAAAAGAGAATGGACACACACGCACCACCTCTTCGTCGATTTCAAAGCTGCTTTCGACAGCACGAAAGGAGCTTTCTTTATGCCGCGATGTCTCAATTTGGTATTCCCGCAAAACTAATACGGATGTGTAAACTTCGAGCTGCAGAACTAAATAAAGAAGGTACAATCTTCTATAAGTGTGTACAGCTACTGATGTATGTGTATTCATATCGTTGGCCGCAACAACCACGCCGTTAGTTCTGCTTTCTCCAGAATGGGAAAGGAAACGAAGCAAATGGGTGTCGTCATCAAGTAAATAATCGTCGCACTCGCGACTAGGCACCCACGTCACTATTGACAGTCATAACTTCGAAATTGTGGATAATTTCGTCTATTTAGGAACAAGCGTCAGCCTCGATAATCAACTCAGGTTATCTCTTGCCAACAGTTGCTACTTCGAACTAAGTAGGCATTGAGAAGTAAAGTCCTCTCTCGACGAACAAAAACAAAACTCACTCATTATTTCCGTCCTGCTATATGGTGCAGAGGCATGGACGATGACAACAACTGCTGAGTCGACGTTGCGAGTTTTCGAGAGAAAACTTCTGCGAAAGATTTATGGCCCTTTGCGCGTTGGCCATGGCGAATATTGCATTCGATGGAACGATGAGCTGCATGAGATATACGACGACATTGTCATAGTTCGGCGAATTAAAAGACAGCAGCTACGCTCACTAGGTCATGTCCCAGTACCCTCCGGGGGAAGTAGAAGATGACCTCCACTGCTCTTTGAGTCGACTCACACGAAATTTCCCTACTTACAAAATTCGGTAAATACCAATCAAAGGATTTTTATAATGAACTTAACAAACATAATTTAGATTATCAGTCATATTAGAAAAAAGTTCTGTTTTTAAGACATCCTACATAGCACTTTTAAAGCAATTATTGCATTGCAAGCTTAGTGACTATGTATCAGTGCAAGAATATGTGAATGATGTTGTGATGACGTCACTTGAAGTCAAAAACGCTGGTCTCAATATAGACGCTTCGGTCTATCGGACGAATTTCGCCCACTCGTACTTTCCCTCGAAAATACAGAAGAGAAACTCACCACCGATAGTTTCAAAAAATTGCAAGATGTAAAATGTGATAGTTCAAATGAGAGTGGTAAAAATGTACTATATTCGAAAGGAAAAGAAATTCGAAAGTGAATTCTAATAAGTTCGGTATCATTCTTGTAAGAAAATTTGTAATTTTGATCGTGATTGTCCTAATAATACTAAGCAAAATTATAACAATACATCTTTATTTTCCCAGAATATTCGTAATAAAGATGAATGGTTTGTTGATTCGGATGATACTTCACATATGACAAAAAATCGCGAAATGATTTTAAATGAAGTGCCGATGGAAAATAAAAATTCTCTAACTGCAGATAATGAAGTATGTAATTAAGGTTAATTCACAAGGTGACGTGATTATGTGCTTACTTGCTAATAAAATAAAAAGAAATGATGTTGCAAAAAACGTTGAGTATGTTCCGGAGAATCATCGGTCCATATCTCTTCAAAAATGATGTCGGTGAGAACGTAACAGTAATGGCGACCGTTATTGCGCCATGATAACCGACTATTTGGTACCTGAAGTTGAACACGAGATTAGGTTTCAAAAATACGGCGCCATTTGCCACACATCGCATCAATCAATGGATCTATTGAGACAACACTTCGGTAGTCGATTGGCCACCAAGATCGTGTGATATCACACCGTTAGACTTTTTTATGAAGTATATGAAAGTCTATAGTCTATGCTGACATTCCCGCTTCGATTCAGGCCTTGGAACAAAACAGCACGTTCAAAAGTTGAACTCAATTGATGGACCATCTGTGACGTGACATTTTAAAGGGATAATCTTCAGAAAATAAATGCCAAAGAGTTTCTTTAGAATGATATTAAACATTTCCCATTAAATTTGACGTTTCCATTTTTTTATTTAAAAAAGTAGGGAATCTCGAAATAAATCAGATATCTCACAAATAGACCGATACGTATATGGTATTAGTTTTATAGGAAGTTTGAAAGTCTATTAGGTATATGGGAGATAAGTATAGTATTGACTCGATTTTTCTAATTTTTCAATATCTAGTATCTATCTAATATATTAACATATAGAGTAAAGTAACCAGGATTTTCAAAAGTCCTGATATTAGATAATTGTGGCGAAGGGGATTAAGTAAAAGTAATGAGTGCACCCACATGGCTATGCACATTCTCTTTATGGGATTTGGATGAATATGTCCTATTATGGAAGTATAAAGACCCACAAAAACAGCATCCTATGCCAAGATGTTGGGATAGCCGTGCTGATTAAACAAATCAAAATTTTAAGACGAGGGTTGGAGTCTGGACTTTCTCTGCTGAAGATTCTCTAGAAGAGCTCTTGGAACTGCTATTGAGCAAACCGCTGTGATGCTACAACCTGGCATCTTGCAAAACGGCAGACCGATCCAACCTCATAGCAAGAAGAAAATCATATAAGCTGTATATGATTATTGCCCTTGAAGCGGCGGGTTCGAATGGAATTACTCCCATAATTATGTTATTAGTTAGTTGATTCTAGGTCACATGGTGGCAGAGACGACATGGTGCGCAGAAAAGACTATCGATTTTCATGAATGAAATTATTATACATACATAGTGTTGATGATATCAGGAGCGTTCCATATTAAGTGAAATTAGGGGAAGAGGTGTACGAAGGTTACACCTAAGGGCACGAACAACGTAATAGATGTTAACCCTAGTAAAACGGAGCTGTTGATGGTACAACAATTGCTCAGTCTCCATAGCTTATTATCAGGGGCTTGAAATCGATAACAAACAGAGTTGAAAGATTAACTTAAAAAAACGACTACACTTGCAAAATAGTACTTAGACGGTAATGAGGCCTTAAGCCAAATATAGTTATGTGGATGCTCATGGCCGTCATTAGGTCATTTTTAGAATAAAGAAACAATTGCCACTTTTTCTGTAAATGCCTAGCTCTATGTAGTTTCATTAAAAGCACCAAATTGTGATAACACTACTATGGAGGTCTGGTAATATTGCTTCAGATGGCGCATCCAAAGTTTCTCTTATTATGACCAAACCACTATATTTTAGTAAATTTAATTAAACATCCGCTCGCAGCAGTTAAGCCAAGGGATGATGATCCCGCGGTGTGAAGCAAGATGTCGCCACGTTTTAGCAATTTCGCAAAATCCGCAACTCTTTAATCCAATAGAGTCTTAATGACTGGTGGCAGGTGACTGTGCATAAATAACATCACCGCTGTGCCTGACCAGCAGCACCACCAGCGGCGTGACAGAGGCAGAAACAACCACCAGACCACGCCAATCACCAAACAATTGTGTTTGTCAGGTTTTGTGGCATGAGTAACCGAAGCTTAAGCTACAACGCTTTCGTAAAATTAAAAACAAAATCTTGCATATTTTCGTATGCCTTTGTACTTAAAGCATAAATTGCAAATATTAAACTGAATTCACCCCTTTTTCGAATGGCATTCTCGCCACAACCAATCCGCCTGAATATGGTGGCGCGTAAGCAACAATATTTCGCCACTTTACGTACTCGCATAAATTCCAACGGAAATTGCATGCGAACACTCGAGTTGACACACGCACTCATTTATTTAACAGTTATGTGTAGCGCAATGGGTGCGATCACACTTGCCGCCTAGGATTCACAAAACGTGGCGACCTGCTGTCGCGAATATTTCGCTGTTGGTGTGGCAATTGCCGTTTTACTGCAGCCACCACCGAGGGGCTTACCAGCGAATTAGGTGGGTGGGTCCGCACTAAACAGCAACAATCAAGCGCCCACACAACAAACATATACACTTGAACGTCGAGTCAAATCGAATTTTCACCCCAAAACCGAACGACCTGTCTTGCAGTGCAAAAGTCCTCCCTGTAAAGCGCGCATATCGATTGCACTCAAATTGTTTAACCCCATTGGGCTGGGTACCCGTGCAATGTCTTTCCGGCATTTGATAGTCGTCATTAACCTCCAGCTCTCAAGCAATGCGAAATGTTTACACGCAACACTTAAAAGCGGCACATTGTGCTCTTGCAGCTACTTGCGCTTGAGTCTACTTGTTAACAGGCCTGTCGAGCGTGTTTTTTTGTCTTCCCAAATTGCGACATTCAAATCACCCGCCGTTTGCAAAATCAGTTGGCATTTAATCTTTTAAATTCGCATGAACAACGTCGTTGGGAACAGTTAACCATTTGCCTGAGCAAGTCATATCTCTACATCACTCTTTCTGACTTGGTTGCTTTGACTGTAATATGTATTTAATGAGCTGATAGTACTTGCAAACGATATCGCTAAGTGGCTTTCATAGCCGCCATTAATTCTTAGTGTGTTTATGGTTTTTACATAAAATTTAGTACTTAATTGTTTCTGCGAAACCACTTTAAGATCGAGAGGTAAGTGTATTTACCGTAAGACTGCAATATTGATTGATGTACAACTAAAGTATTTCTTATCAAACAACTAAGCCTTAATAAGTCAGCTGAAAAGTAAGAAAAGAAATGAAGTTTTAACAGTAAGAGCACTTTCACAAGGTTCTACTGTTGAAGAATATGAAATGTTGATAATTAGTAGGGGTTTCTTGGTGAATATCTGTCAAGTTATTAAATTATTAAAAAAATAAGTTAGTAGGCTTCAGAGAACCAGCGAATGAGCTATTCTATCGCCCTCTCTGCTGATTTCATGTATATTTATTTAGTAAAAGACCTTCATAAAAACCATAGTAAAGCAGAATAGACACCACTGAAGAATTATCAGAAACCAAACAAGCCAGATAATGGTTTGTACAGCTGTAGGCAGAAAGAGTCAGCTGTTGTATTCGAACATTATTAAAAGCTTTTTCATGAGAGATCTACTGTACTAGTCGATATATGAAGAGAGGCGTCTGTTCTAAAATTAATTTTAATCGTTAGCGACCCAGGAAGATCCGGAATAGGTTGTAGCACACTGTACTAAAATTATCTTAACTCTAAAACGTATGGGGCCTTAACCTAATGAAATATCGCTTCCAGCAGAAGAGTCTTGAAAGGATGTTGATTTAACTGATAAATCAATGGTCTCTCACTGTAAACTTTTACAAAGCTCCTAATTATAGTTTATGTTTACCACTTGATCAAATTAGACTCAAGGTGATCTAATTAAACTGTGAACGCAAACTTCATTAATAAAAAAGCGTCAATATAATGATACTTGTTTTCGTCGTGAAAAGATTGTGTATTGATTTTTACCATGGAAAAAATTAAAAAACAGCTTAAAATTATGTGTCTCCAATGAAATTACGGCCGCGGAATTATTAAAAATGTTGCAGAAGTGTTTTGATGATCTAGCTTGTCATGAACAAGACATTCAGTAAATGTCGTGAAGTTATAGAAAACTTGGAGAAGTAGTGCTTCAAAAACTTCGTGTGAATTAACTCAACTTTTTAGTTAAAGTTTTGAGTAGAGGTAGACTCGTACCAAAAGAACTGAATGTTGAAGTTGAAGATACATTTGACAATGTGAATGAAAGCATTATATTCATCAAATGATCTATTTCAGCTAACTCAAAAATTAGAAAACCAAAAATCGCTGAAGGCACTGGTCAACCCATCCAAGTTATGGCATGCTTGTAGGGGTTTAAAAAGAGATTGGAATAAAGATTCGTATTGAAGTGATCCTAGTTTTTAATACCCGTTTTCTTTTGTTTTTTTTTTTTTTTTTTTTGGAGAGAAAATGTGCGCGTCGTGACAGGCTGTTATGTTATTTTTGTTCAGCATTGTTTGGCATTGGAAAGTTTTATGCCTAAGCAACGTTGACAAATGGTTCAWCTTTATTACAAAAATTCACGTTCTGTAGAGAATGTGAATCGCGCGCTTCGCTGGCCTTAGGGCCAACACAAATGGCCTACTGAGCCTACAATTTGCAACACCTTTACCCAGAACTCATTTTGGACAATATTCGATCGAATGTATAGCAGCCGTTTCTACGAAGACCGTAGAAAGTCGATACGTCGCCGTTCGCAGCAACTAGGACTAACATATTGAACGACTTGGCGCAGTTTACGTCGAGATCTTAAATTAAAAGCGTACATAATACGGCTTTTGCAAGAACTGAAGTCGCTCGAACATCCCAAGCGACATCACTTCACTACTTGGGCTCTTGAAAAGTTCCAAGAAGATCCGACATTTTCAAGCCAAATTTTCTTCAACGATTTCAAGCAAAATTGCCGCATTTGGGACGAAGAGCAAGCTGAACAGGTCGAATCTAGATTCCATTTTATCTAGAAAAGACAACGTTTCCGGTGGAATCATCGGTCCATATTTCATCAAAAATGATGTCGGTGAGAACGTAACCGTCAATGGCGACCGTTATTACGCCATGATGACGCACTATTTGATGACTGAAATTGAAGTTCTTGATCTTGGCGGCATTTGGTTTCACCAAGACGACGCCACTTCTCACACATCGCATCAATCAATGGATTTTTTGAAAAAAACACATTGGTGAGCAGATAATTTCATGATTTAGGCTGATTATCATGTGATATCACGCCGTTAGAGTTTTTCCTGTGCTGATATGTGAAGTATAAAGTATCGCTGCGATTCAGGCCTTGTTGCCAGTTGAAATGCTCGAACGAGCCATTGAAAATTGGACTTAACGGGTGGACATCTTGGACGTAGCCGCAGGCAGCATTCGAAAGAGATAATCTTCAAGAAATAAATGCCAAATAATCTTTTTCGAATGATAATAAACATTACCCATTAAATTTGACGATTGAGGAAAATGTACTTAAAAATGCGGATCAAGATAACTCTTTCAAAGGACATAGTGATTCCTCACGCGGAAATGGAAATATGCTACATTTACTAATGACAGTAACCTCTAAAGAAAAAATTCTCAGCAGAAGCAAGTCCGATTAACGAAACGTATGAGCGACTTTATTATCGGCACAGTCTATTATTTTATCATAAATGGTATCAAACATCAAATAGATTTTACACCTTTGATGTCGTCGCTTAGGCAATAAGCAATATTTGTTTTGGAAAGGCTAATAAATTCGTAAGGCAAATTGTTTCATACTAAAAATTCTGGATAAGCTATTTCAAAACGATCTTAACGGCTTGTCTTTAGCGTTTGCAAGGCTAAGTGGAAAGGCTAAGTAATAAGCATTCAGCTATTCTCTACCTAACCTTTGGAAGTGCAATTTAGCATAATGGTATCATCGACAAAGCCGCAAAAAACTTTCTATCAAAGCAGACACTTTGCCTACCATTCATTTAAGCACTCAAGTTGAAATTTATGTAGACTCGCCTGCGCTTTTTACGTTTTTAAACTAATTTTCTTTGAATCTTTCAACGACTCGTGTCAACAACTCGAGACCCTCAAACAAGTAAAAAAAAGCAAAGGAAGTCAAACAAAATGCCACAAAAATCAGCGTTAAGGCCTAAAAGYGGAATTCACAGCAACGCGAGCGCATACGTGCTCATATATGTACATACTTGTATATACTTACATATATGTAAAGGCATATTGTGTTGACTGCAGCCGTCAACAACTCACATCCATACATATGCCACAACCACGTGCAACGCCGCAATTCAGAACTTCATTTGCCGATTCATTCATGCAATCATTCAAATGCGTTCATTGCAATATTCAATTGCGACGTGTCATAGACAGATGACCTTTTTGAAAGGAAACGCATAACCGCATCAGCGCCGCCAACCAACCGTTAGTGCCGCAGCGCCAGAGTACCAGTATACTGTATCAATCTGACTGAGTATGTGAAACACTGCTCTAGCTGTTGTTGCTCTTATTGCTGTGCGGCCAAAGTCGTTGATGTCCTTGCAAACATATCCTCGCCCTGCGCCTACATGGTTGGGACCCAACCACCAGACAAATGTCGACTGCCTACCCTCATTGCTTGTGGTTTTGTGCATTCATTTGCATGTTTCTGCGGGCCCACTTCAGCTGACACGCATGCGACATACATATGTACATACTCAAGCATGTAACATAAATGCCACACACTCCCATGCAGTCGCATTGTCGTTGGGCCGCATTCAGGCAGGCAGTGAGGCCATTCATTGAGACTGTTGGAGGCAAGAGCGCAATTCAAGCAGCACAGCAATTAACGACTCGAAGATCTTTTGTGCAAATAATCGAGGTGGACGAGATAAGCTCTTCATGTTCAAGATACGTGTCTGTAGATATGTGTTGGTGAATTTAATAAAAGGAAGTATTTGTAACTGAAGTGCAAGCGTTTGAATCACTTCTACGCTGTTTCGAATGAATGATGAGTGCTCGAATGTGCGATTTCTGAATGTATGTATGAGTTTGCAGTGTGTACTTGTACCTAAACTTGAAGTATCAAGCAAAATATGTTTAAAATATTTTATGATTCATATTGAAATATCCTTAAACAGTACTTCAAGAATCTCTTCAACCATTTAAATAAAGCTGTATTTTAGCTTAGTTAGTATGATCAATTTCGGTAAAACGCATAGACTTCTTCACGATCGATTCTAGCTGGACCACCATTTGCTCGATTCGACAAATACAGACCCACATTTTATTACCCGTAGCAGTTCGCTTCAGATTCGAAACGGTTGTTTCGGCACTGCTTAGCTGCTGGGCAATCGAAACAGTGCTTATGGTTGTACTCAACGATATTCATTAAAATTTCGATATTTTCGATAATCAAGCGCGTTTGGTGTACTTGGCATCAAAATTACCGGAACTGAGTCAGCGTTGTAGCCGTATATAATTGCGTAAGCGGTGCCTACACCAATAAAGAAGCAGAGTCAGCGAAACCAAAATTGTGCGTGATTGACTGAAACGGCACACATGAGCACTGTAAACACTATTCAGATTTTCAATCGCTGTAAAATATGGCATATTTTTGTTTTTTTGATAGAGGTAGCTAAGGTTTTTTTTTTTTTTCCTGTGCACTCGTAGAACCACGTCAAGTGGTCTATGAAAATTTCGAAAAACCTCCGATTTGGAAATTGAGAAGGTCATTAGGAAGGCAACTAGACGCTTACTCCGTGATATAAATATATCGTTTAAATTCTTTTTTTAGTTAAAGTCATTGAAGATTGAAACTTAGAGGACGATGAAATTGTAAAGTTATCAAAGAAAAATGTTCGGGCTATGTTATAAATATTTATATCATGATCCTTTGTTTTAAATAATAATATTTTACATATTTTTTTGTTAAACAATTTTATAAGTGCTCTTCACGCAAATTGAAAAGTATGTGACACAACGCAGAAAATATGCAACTTCAATAATCTGCAAAAAACGTTTGTTCATTCATACCGTATATTACTTACCTCTTAGAAGTCCATATTATTCAAAAATTTTAGCCAACAGCTGCCCCTTGCTACTGCGATCCTGTGTACCAAGTTTCATGACAATATCTCAATTTTTACTCAAGTTTCAGCTTGTATGGATGGGCTGATAGACAGAGAGCTACCCGGATTTTAAATCGGCTCATCATAACCCTCAATCTAAGTCTGTGGTACTTACAACCGTTATGTGAATAAAATAATTATAATATGTAGCAACATGTTGCAAGAGTATAAAAAGTATTGCTGTAGAGAAAATTTGAGATATTGCTAAAATACAAAGGTTTCCATCTCTCTTTATTTTCTTTGAATTATCGCCCAGACTTGCTAAATATTTTCGTCAGCATCACGTAATTTCAAACTATACGAGTACTTAGAAGAGCGGAGAGAAAACAGGTTGCCTACCTCGCAACGTTACAGTCGACCACAACACGTGCCGGATGGGATAGATATCGAGAGCTAAAGAGGGAAGCATTGCATTTGCAGAAAGAAAAAGAAAGAGGCCGAAATGCGTGGGTATGAAGAGCTTGATAAGCTGGCCGACAGGGGTAATACTCGAAAATTCTACGAAAAAAATGCGGCGGCTTACAGAAGGTTTCAAGTCCGGAGCATACTCTGGTAGAACCCCCAAAGGTGATATAGCACCCAGAGCATACTTAAATTATGGAGGGAACACTTCTCCAGCCTGCTGAGTGGCAGTGAACGTACAACGCCAGGAGAAGGCAAGCCCGATACCCCAATCGATGACGATGGAGCAGACGTTCCGTGATAAGGAGCATGCATCAGCTTCTTTGTAAAATATGGTCGGACGAAAGCATGCCGAACGATTGGAGTTTAATTGTGTTATGACCACTCCATAAAATGGGAGACCCCACAATCTGCGCCAAGTACCCTGGGATAAGCCTCCTCAACATCGTGTCTGAATTTGGTATCCCTGAAAAACTAATACGGCTGTGTAAACTGACGTTGAACAACACCAAAAGCTCCGTCAGAATCGGGAAGGACATCTCCGTGCCGTTCGATACCAAACGGGGTTTCAGACAAATGGACTACCTATAGTGAGACTTCTTCAATCTGCTGTTGCAGAAAATAGTTCGAGCTGCAGAACTTAATCGTGCAGGTACAATCTTTTATAAGGGTGCACAGCTGCTGGCGTATGCCGATGATATTGATGATATTGATATCATCGGCTTCAACACTCGCGCCGTTAGTTCTGCTTTCTCCAGACTGGACGAGAAAGCAAAACAAATGGTTCTGGCAGTGAACGAGGGCAAGACGAAATATCTCCTGTCATCAAACAAACAGTCATCGCACTCGCGACTTGGCACTCACGTCAGTTTTGACAGTCATAGCTTTGAAGTCGTAGATAATTTGGAACATCTTGGAACCAGCGTAAACACCACCAACAATGTCAGCCTGGAAATTCAACGCAGGATAACCTTTGCCAACAGGTGCTACTGCGGACTGAGGAGGCAATTGAGAAGCAAAGTCCTCTCCCGACGAACTAAAACCAAACTATATAAGTCACTCATAATTCCCGTCCTGCTATATGGTGCAGAGGATTAGATGATGACAACAACTCATGAGTCGACGTTGCGAGTTTTCGAAAGCAAAGTTCAGCGAAAGATTTATTGTCCTTTGCGCGTTGAACACGGCGAATATCACATTCGATGGAACGATGAGCTGTATGAGATATATGACGACAATTACATAGTTCAGCGAATTAAAAGACAGCGGCTACGCTGGCTAGGTCATGTTGTCCGAATGGACGAAAACACTCCAACTCTGAAAGTATCCGACGCTGTACCCGTCGGCTGAAGCAGAGGAAGAGGAAGATCCCCACGCCGTCGTAAGGACCAAGTGGAGAAGGACCTGGCTTCGCTTTGAATATCCAATTGACGCCACATAGCGAATAGAAGGAACGACTGCGCGTTGTTCTTAACTCGGCTATAATCGCGTAAGCGGTGTCTATTAAGAAGAGTAGACTAAATTAGTTCACACAAAAAACAATATAGTATGGTATGTGTAATCGGAGCATAATCGGCTTTCTCAAACTTCTTCTACTTCTTGCTCCATAATCTGCTAATTCTTTTTTCTATCAAGTTTTAGTGATGGAGATAGTAAACTTGTGATTTATTTATTTTCTAAAACTGTAAATAAATATACTGTCTTACAGCTTTACCCTCAAAAAAACCATACAGAATGCGCTAGATATTCTACAAAATTGTTTTCATTCCTTAAAATGCAAAAAGAAATATTTTCGAAACATTCCAATATCTCTGTTTATCGCTAAACAAAATCAACTCAGTTCGAAGTACACATTTACATACACGTGCAATTTGCATAACTGGCATAGCATACATATCAAACGCTCCAATCTCCACGTACTCGCACCAACATTGTCTTACAATGGCAAGTATGAGAGAACGGTGAAGGCGCACATTACAGCTGTCACATCGTTTCTGCCGCGAAATGTTGCACGTGCGCAGCGGTTGGCGTGATTGGATGTTTGCTGATAACTAAAAAGCAACGATTTGTCACACCCAGCCATATACATACTATATAACGGTACACGGTGCTCACATGCACCTGCCTGATTGCATGTATGGATTTACAGTGTTGATAGTGTTGTTTGCCAAATCACAATTGCCATTTGCAACGTGTCGGAAAACAAATGTAAACCCACAAATCTGCGAATCTAAAAATCCGGAATAAAACAGACATTTTTTATGCAGTGAAAGCAGAATAGTAAGCATGCAGAGGGCAGGTAAAGATAGGTGGGGGGAGAAACAAGAAACGTGATTGCTTTGGAAAAATTACTATATGGTAATTACAGAAGCATAGAAGCACACATGTTAGATATAAAGTAAGGAGTGCAGGTGCAAAGATTAAAGTCGATTCCTACAACTCTCTCTTGCGAAAATATTTATTTAGAATTCTAAGATTTTAATTTTTGAGACTCGTTTGTAAATTGAATTTAACGGTCACGCACTAATACCAAACTCGAAAAAATTCTTCTTATACCAATATGCATTCATATGTATTTTACTTGACTTTTTAGCAGTGTCCTCTTTTAAAATTTTCACACAGCTGAAATAATCAAGACCTATTTCTATGTTAAACATAATAAGGTCTAAAGAAGCAAAGTAGAATATATGTACCGAATCCGTGAAGAACTTAATCTGATTGACATATTTAAATCTTTTTAATAGCTGATTCTTGAACATATGTAGCATGTATCAATCTCTTGGTTCTAAGATATTTAAAATTTCAACTCTTTCTATGTGTCTTCAATTTTGGTACTTCTATTTAAGGGACTACCACTATAAAAATACATAATAATACTTTAAAAGATTATAGCATGTCTGAAAGTCGCCATTAGAGACTTCATGTGTTAGTAATTAAAAAAGAAATGTATAAAAATTTACTATATGGTTATTTGACGAATTGTACCAAGGATATATTTTTATGAAGTTGTCACTTTATTCAAATTAAAAAAAATTTAAATCGAAAATAAAGAAATGCTGTTTCTAATTTTTTTTAGTAAATTTCGTAAGTTTTGAGGACTTAAACCACATTACTATATTTCACAAATTTGACCTTTTCTTAAAGGCGTACGTTCAAATATTTATTTAATCCCCAGTAATTTCTTTAATTAAACAACTTTCCGCAACTTTCGTATCCATCCTGCTCCCAGTTGCTAATTACCGCACATCATTATTGTAATCAGCAAGAACTGGCAACCATATCCTTATTCCCGTTTAACGTTCAATCACAGCCAACATTCCCGCTTGCTTGATTAATTTTGCTACATTCGTCGTTATTTGATATTTATCAGCAATGATTTATGTGCTTCGCATGTAATCGCTTTCATCTTCGGCAACAGCCGAGTAATTATGGTTACTAGGCGGTCAACCAGTGAGCAAATTATTGTTTAATTGATAAGCAGCAAAATGGTGAAATGAACATCGGTGGAGGTCATTAGGTAACACCCAAGCCCTTGGCCAGTCCCTATTAAGATGCTAAATCCGAAATCCAAAGTATATCATTAATTACATTTATATGTACTCAATGCGTGCATAATTTTAGGCGCTCAACATAGTCGTTCTCCGTTGTAATTTTGATTCGGCAATGCTGTCGATTGAGGTTAAGATGGCTAGTGAATGGTTGTGAATACACATTTCCACATATATAAGCGCATGCACATAAGAAATTGGGAAATGATGATTTATGACATGCACTGAAACAAATTAGTGAGTAATAGTAAGTAATAAGATCTCTATGTAAGTAATATTATCTCTATGTTTTGACTCGTAGTATTCAGTGAGCAGATGAAATTGAGAGGGGTACTAAAGTCATTTATACAAATTAACTCTTTTATGTCTAAGATAATTAGTTTCGTAGGTTTAAAAATGAGCAATGCAAAAAATTTTTATTTTTCTTAAAGAAATATACACCAAACGTCATCCAAAAATTTAAAGATTTCAGAGATTTCGAACTCCCACTTACGTTTTATTGTTCTTACTGTCTCTCTTCTGTACAGATATACACAGAGCAAACTTAGTGCCCCATTCGACTATTATATCACTGTACAGTGAACAAAATGACCAATCTGGCACCGATTAATTAATAACTTCAACCAAGCAAGCTTTGGTAATCCCGGAAATAAAAAAAAGTTTAAAACAATGAAACAGCGCCTCTAGCTGACTTCTGACATCATCTTAATCAAAAGTGTTAGTTTTCTATTATATCTGGTCCATAAGTTAAAAACTATGTACAGAAGGGGGTATGCATAACCACGGATTTGTGTTACCGAACATGTCTGCTTAACATTTGTGTTTAATTGAAGAGACCGAAATCCATATCGTCGTCTTACTCTGAATCGGACTCCTCCACTAGCAGCTGGAGCAGAGGCATCGAAAACAATTGCGGGGTTCTTCTTCACTGTTGTATAGATTTGGCGGCCACCATCATCTCTTTACTTGGACCTACATCAACCATTGCGCTAACCTTTCGTACTTGAAGGACCGTCTTGCAGCTTTCAGATGACCACACGTCCAGAAAACATATTTGCACATTATTTAGAACATTGACTTCAAGGACACAGCAAGACGAACATAAAAACGCAAAATACACATAAATGATTTTTTATGCAAATAGGTACCTGTTTCTTCCAATTAAAACACTAATATCACCAAAAATTTACCAAAACTACATGTTTCCCACATGTACACTTTTTATCAGAACAAGGCGGGCAAATTTATGCACACACTTGTCAGGTCATAATTCAACTTTGAAAGCTTCAAAACAAATACAGTTAATAGTTATAGTGATGTATATATATCATATATCGAACAATAAAAAAGATATACGAGCAATTTGAAAATAGAAATTTTGAATCAATCCGTACCAGATTGGTCATTATACTGCGCACTGGATAATTTCATCTTATAAACTGTTTAAAAACTATTCTTTTAGTGAAACGGTAGCTAGTGCCCTTAAATGGATTATATCTATCAAGATTTGGCTATTTGAAGATCTTGTCCTTAGTATGCAAAAAAACGAGTCACAAATTTTTCGAAACTCAATATCCCCAAAATGCACAAAATACTACACAAATTTAATTCACAAATTTAGCTGGTAAAGCCTGCTCTCGATACATCAATATCGGTGGCAAAATACAGTTTTGAGGGTTCGTGGAGTGTACTTCAAACGCAAATGATTATGTACTGAAATTTAATTAACTTCGTTTAAAAAGTAAGTAAACTTTAAATTGGACCTCGTACGATAACGACCCTCTAAGAAAATTATTTTGTTACATAGGTCAACACTTTGAAAGAAAGAAAAAGAAAAAAAACTTTTAATAATTAACAAAAGTAAAAACTAACAGTAGAAACATGATATAGAATATAACCATGGCATGGTTGAGCATATTTCTGACATTACACTTTAAATTTATTCTCTACTATATATTGTAAATAGTTATAGTTATAAATTTCCAGCTATAAGATAAATTTAAACTGAAAAAGAGTGGCAAATCGAACACGCAGTTGGTATAAGTAAAATACTAGCCAAATCAAATATAGATTCAATATCAAAAGGTGTTGCCACTTTAATGAGGTAATGAGGTACTTTCTCCTTTTACAATATTGAAAATTTTTTTGTTGCTTTTACATCTTTTTTTCTTTACAGGACAGCAGAACTTAACGAATTAAAGACGACTATTGCATATTTCATACGAAAAACAGAGGTTAATTTGAGTGTGAGTATTACCAAAATTAGTTCCGATTTAATATCATATCGTGAGATAGATAGATACCGATTTTACTTGCATAACTGTAAAGGCACTTCCTTATTACTCACTTTATACTTGAATCATTCCTATAAGGGGGAAGTCTGAAGCTTTTCAGTAAAGACAATGTAGGTACACAGAGTTATCGTCATCATTTCCAGTGTTATATAGTGGAACAATAAAAAAAAAACTTTATTTTAAACGTACCGAATAATATCCTTGACAAATTCCACAAATTTCATATAATAAATTAATGTTGATCGGTCAGTTTGTAAGACTCCGGTGCTTTAGGCAATAACACATCCTAAATTTCGTGAAGATAGCTCGTCAAATGAAGAATTATCCCTACCAACTGTATGCTATAATGAGTGACTCGATCTGAGATTATTTTTCGATTTCATCCACAATGTCGGAGGGCATAATAGCATTTCTTTTGAGAAAATTTGGTTGACTTGGTTTTAGTCGTTTAGAAGATATATACATTTTTAAAAAGTTTTTAAACCGCAGATGTATCAAAGAAAAGTATTTTACTTTTATTTATTGCAATAGCAACTATCCTTGGGTGCTAAAAAAAACTTTTGTACCAAGATATCTCAATTTTCACACAAGCTGAGACGGAGGAATGGATGTTCAGACAGACAGTAATTCAGAGCTTAACTCATTTAGTCGTTCTGGTCATTAATATAGATTGGGACAAAAAAGCACCAGGAAATTTTAATTAAATTCTTCGTGTAAATGACATTTAAAAGAAATGTATTTTGCAAGGTGAAATTACTGTATTTAGTTATTACGGACTGTATTTAATATGAGCGCGATCTGTCAGCCAGTTTGTTTACACCAGCTGTTTAAGTCGGTACATCGTAGAAGCGTGTTGTGAGTTTTACAATGGATAAAAAGGTATGGAACAGAAAATTGTTCTCAAATTTTTTATTTCTAACCAAATTTCGTGTGCGGAATTGTTGCGAAGGTTGGAGAAGGTTTACGGTAATTCCGTTTTATCAAAAATACAATATTTATCAATACAATACAATTGACGCAAAGCCGTCAAAGACGGTCGAGAGAACGTTGAAGACATGTATTGTTCTGGACGTCCGTCGACCTCTTCAACTGATGAAAATATCAAAAAGTGAAGGATATGATGCTTGAAAACCACCAAGAAAGTGCTAGGAGATGGCAAGAAGGTCCATTCAAATGCTTTTGTTAAATATTTTGGGTATGAAACGTATTCTTGCTCGAAAAAAGTACGCAATGAATACCATTAATCAGCCACCATATTCACCAGACTTTTTCCTTTTTCCCAAACTGAAAGTGACGTTCCCTGAAAAACAGTTTCAGTCGATCGAAAAGATAAAACAAAATTCGCTAAAGAAGCTGGTCATCCCAAAATGTGCTTATAAAAAGTGTTCTAAGACTGGTAAAATTTTTTGCATAAATATATTACATGTGGTGGGGTTTACTTTGAAGGCGACAATTTTGTTGATGAATAATTAAATAATTTTCGTTTTATTTACAATTTACTGATATTTGACAAATCCAACAAATAATATGTCCCAATTACGTTTATAGAACTCTATATCTTTTTTGATAAATATTTTTTAATTTTCCGTGATATAAGCACAAGCAACCGTTAGGTGAACCAATCTATTATACTTTTTGTTGTAGCATGTTGCGAGAGTATAAAAATCTAAAGGAAAAAATGATTTTATAAATATTATGTAATGTGGATACTATATTTGTATATACTATAAGTATTGTATATATCAGATATAAAATATCTCAGGAACACGACCACTTTTCCAAAGGAATTGAGTTCGTTATGCATATCTTCGTGATATCGATACGTCTGTGGAAAAATCAAAAAGGCCAACCAACTACTACAAACTTGTGATTAATAATATAAGGTCATATAAAGATTAGAGAAACATAAATGAAATTAAAATATCGAAAATGAAGCTACTGAGCCTTTGTAAACTTCAAACTAAACCTACCTCTATCAAAAGTTTCACTTTTCCTACTGAGGTCATAACCGACACATGAAACTGTGAGCAGCTGACTTGCCGTTGAGACTCCAACTCAGCACTTGGTATACCAGCTGCAGGTAGTCAATAAAAATCATACAATTTCGCCAACAATTTTTCTGTTAGCATAACAACAACAACAAATAAAGCCTAGCATGCACTCGAAAATATATATTTTTTCTTTGGACGTTGTGAATATTTCGATGCTTGCCAATGGAAATTGGGTCGAACTAGTAACAGCCGTTCACCAGTTGTGTTGGCCGCAGCTACCGAAAGTAACTATCATTTAAGTGTAACGGTAAAGAGCGGGTGTAGTTGTGCAATTATTTGTAGACACGCATTTGCTGCAGCAGTACGAATGCATGCCACACACTACTGCATATATACACTCGTTCAGGCTGGACTGAAGGTCTACTGGCTTGAATGTGGCATGATTGCCGGCAAAAGGAGTGTGTGTATGGGTATATGAATATGTAGGAGATATGTATGTATGAATATGTGTGTACTTATGTATGTATGAAAGTATGCGGGGCAGTTTACCGATATTAGGCATGGAAGTCGCTTTTTTAATTCCTTTGCAAAATCATTATTTTTCAGCATAGGAGAGTTTGCGGCGCATATTTATATGCGCCTATGTATATGTGAGGACTTAAATATGCGTCTATGCATGCCACACAAATACCAGCTGTCTATATAGGCATGCGCATGTGTGTGTACCTATTTTTATGTTGGTCGAATGCATATGCGTCTCGGTACCGTTGTTGGCAATACATCAAGTTAAGTGCATTGCGCATAAAGTTTTGCCCATAAATTGAACTGAAATGAAAATGGCTGTGCCACAAAACGAGCCAACGAACGCATGATGAGCAAACATGGCGTGAACTCCTACATACCTTTACACATACGTATATACCATATATATATGTGGGCATGTGTATGTGTCGAGGCGCTGCAATGCAAATGGCACTTGTGACCGAATTTTTAATGCAAATGTTTACTAGCTATAATTACGCACACATTCATAGGTAATAAGAGCGTACGGGCACACACTTGCAAACATACGTAATAAACGCACAGCAGCTCGTTGCGTATGCGTGTGTGGCTTGAGCGTAGCATACATTTCGGCGCGAATGACATTAGTGCGCTATGCAGGTTTCAATAAAAGATGTGGGTTAAATTTTGAGAATTGCAATATTGCCAAAAACAATTTGGTTAAGTAAAATTAATGCGTTGCATGCTCTCTTTCGTTGCGATAATCAGATTTAAAGAGAACAAAGCACCTAACGTAGATATTAGTAGAGTATAAATGAGGTAAGGAAAATACACTGAAGCTTAATATAACCTAAGCTTCGGCAATATTATAATAATGTATATAATATTAAAATATTGATAAAACTACAGCATTTTGAGAGTATTTCAATATATGAAACATTTATGAGCTTTCGGAACAGTTCTACAAACTTTGCCCAGAAATCAATTCTGATAGCCAAAAATATATGTATATATGATTAATGCCTAGGGTAACCCTATTTTGAGAAAAATGCTGATAGTCATGAATAATATTAAAGCATACATACTTAACTCTCTATGACTCAACACCTCCAAACCAACTATTTTTAGTGGAATCGGTTAGTTTTATGGGAAAAATATATTGAAATTATTTTGTTTTTTTGAAACTTTTTATTTATAACACATACAACACAAAAAAAGGGAGCGTAGCTTACAGGCAACATTGAGTAACAGAGATAAAGAAAGTTGGCAAAATTATGAGTAAAATGGAAATCCTTCAGGACAAATGAAAGTTCTTGAAACAATTTTTGTTTATGGTATAGTATAAAGCTAACCCGCACTTTTCACACACCGTGTGAGTGAACCCGGCACATTTCGGGAGCTTGCATTGGATTTTGTTTCCGCCCATTGAGGCCAGTGCCCGACTTGATATTGGCGGACTGCTTGTGGAGGCACATGTTGTGCAGGTCTCCTATGTTTCTTCGCTAGAAGCTCACCTTTTATTGATCGTCACGTTATCAAGCCTTGTTTTGTCCCCATTTTGCATAAAGTTTCGGCAATTTCCAGATGAAAATCTGCGGATGCAATGATGGTCTTATCAGTAGGATTTTTATATTTGCTGATCCTCTTATAATGTAGCCATGAGTTAGATCTAAGTAGTGATATAACAGGCGCATCTGCCAACGTTTACTCCTCAGTCGTATCTTGTAGATGCACATAATGCTGCCGATAAGATCCACACCGCCCATATGTCAGTTATACTCGCCAACAACATTCGGCCGTGAGATGTTTATATACCTCGAGTTCTTTTTGTCGTATCTTCGGACTTCGGATATAGGATTTTGGCCATCAAACGTGGAAGCCAATGTAACAAGTTTGTTATCCTTCCAAGCAACTGTTGATATATCGACACCGTTAATAGTAGACACATATTCTTCTGAATATCCTCGATCTTTCTTCAATATGGCTTTCTCTGTCGACAGTTTGCAGTCAGGAATTCTATTTCTTCTAATAGTGCCTAACGCAAGAATACCTTCTTTTGCTAAATATTCCAACAAAGGCAAAGATGTAAAGTAGTTATCGAAGTAGATCCTGTGGTTTTGCTGTCGTGGAATCATACGCGATAATCTTACTACGACGTTTGAAGATGCTCCTAAATCTGGCTCGTCGGCTCCGACAACATTCTCTTTACCTGTTTCTATCTCTGTCTTATAAGCGAAACCGGAAACACCATTCAAAACAAATAATTTGTATCCCCAGTTATGAGGTTTCTTAGGGTTATATCGTTTTAGCATATTTCGCGCTTTTGTAGGGCATATTTGCTCATCTACACAAACACGTATTTCTAGAGGAACTTTATCGTATGCCTTGTTCAAGGCATCAACGACTGGATGAATTTTGAAGATTCTATCGGCGTCAGGATGGCTCCTTGGGAGACACTTTGAGTTGCCGTTGAAATGAAGATGCTGCCTAATCTTTTCAAATTTACTAGAAGGCATAATGTCTTGAATTACGTTTGTACCCAGGATGGAGCCCCAATGGTTAGTTACCCGAGGTAGCTGAATTATTGACATGAGATAAACGACACCTATAAATTGTCGTATTTCTATCTCAGATACATGAAAAGTATTGTTCGCATCTTTCTGTATCAAATAGAGGTTTGTCTCTTCAGAAATTTTCCTTATTAGTTGAGATGGAAATAGATACAAGAAATAGTCTATAGGAGCCTCGAGATCCAAGATATCAGAACGCAATGACTCGTTACCAGTGAAAGCCAGCTGTTGCTCATTTAGCTCTAGATTCTTTTTCTTCCACAGTAGTGTTAGCTATTCAGGCTTTCGTAGAAGGTACTGAGGTATTTGGAGTGTCTAAGCCGCTAATCATCGGTTCTACTTCTTCCTCAGGATTGAAATTACGATCGTCATCGCTCAAGTAATCATCTATGTCAATTCCATCTCCCAAAGACCCTTCATTCAACTCGAAAAAACCTGGGTCGAAATCAGGGTCAGCCAAACTGTCGTCGTCAAAGTCGAGACCATCTTCACTTGTAGTATCATCCTCAAATGCACGGGCGATCTCGTTGTCTGCCAAACTCCTTAATCGCTTGGCCATCCTAAAAAGAATAATTTTATGTAAATATTCGCAGTGTTCATACAAAATAGTTCCCATTTCTGTATGATATAGCCTAGAAGACACAATCCCTAAATACCACCTAATACAAAACTACTTAGAAAATATGAAAAGGAAGAAGTTTTATAGTTAACTTTGAACACTTACCTTTTTGATTTTCATAAAAAGAAGCACAAATAAACGCAAAAACTATTTTTATTAATTTCTGTACTTCACCACGTGCTCACTGTTTGAAATATTTGACTTCACTGAAGAAAAAGCTTCATTGGAAAAAAGTAACTGCAATAGACTTCAGAAAACGTTCCGAATTGGAACAATATTTTTATTTATGTCCAGTTTTAAGGTATCGCGCCTGTTGTGCAAATACCCTTTTTTCTTAAAGAAATGAATATTTATCGAAATGAGGATTGATAAATAGTAATTATTCTCAAAACCTATGTTTTCTCAAAGATTTCTAGAAGCACCGTTACTTCATTTATGACTATACCTGTGTGAGGCATGAAAAATTAAGCGATTTCTGTGAAGGTTTTTAAAAGAAAGTACGCTATTGAATATTTCGAACTTCTTTGAACGTAATAAGTTATATTTTCAGCTATATTTTAAAATTTTGTTTACAAAAATGTTGAAAAATAACAGAGTTTTTTCTGTCTTCGGAAGTGCCAAAAAAGGTGCCCCAACTGAAACAAAAAAAATTGAAAGTTTATTAAACTTAAAGATATTTGGTATATCGTACAATGACCTACGATATTTGCAAAATATCAAAAATTAGCAAAATGGCTTAATTTAAAAAAAGAAATCGTTTTATTATGTAGAAAATTATTGTTTTTTTAATGCCAAATTACAAATTTTCAACCAATCGAAAATACTGTATAGTAAATGTATTCAAATATACTAATTTCTTCACGGCTAGCAGAAGAATTAAATCGAAATTTCGTGCCGCCAGTTTTTCTTTACAAATCTACCGACCATTGCAGACTCGAGTCGAAAAAGAGAGCTTTTGAATCAATGAGCTTCAGGTCGATGTCGATTAAAAATTTTTATCAATAAAAATGCAAAGCCAAAATATGTATACGAGCCGCTGTAGAGCATGTTTTAAAGACATTGTCATTTACAAACTCATAGCGGATTTTATTACCAAAAAAATCGATTTTTATCCTAACTTTACGGCTACCTCGTCTTCGCAACTAAAACTGGTTAGGCTTTTATAACTTCATTCTACTAATCTCCGGTAAATTCGTCAGTCGTCCACTTAAAGTTATATTGCGGTTCTATATCAGACATCGTGGGCCAATAGACGACCAAGCTTTCACCCTATTCATTGCTAAAAATATATTTCAATAGATAAGCAACAAAAGCACACTAACCTTTTATTTGCATAATTATTTTACTTTATTCACCGCAATTTATGTTGATATTTTCACAACCACAATTTTTACTGTTTCACAACACTATAACCAAATCAACGAGGACCAAACACATTATTACATAGCCCGCAGCTAGCTCGCAAACGTTTTTGCCAACGTTTACCATTTGTTCTGCAAATTCAACGAGGTATATTAAAATTCTCGATGATATTTTCTATCATTATTAAATGTATATATTATGTCTGTATTTACTCGTATGCATATGCCATATTATGGTAAACCTTTTGACCTGTGGCAATATTTTGTGGCTGCTGTGCAAAGTTGCATTTTTGTTTTTAAACACTTTTTGCCATTTACGCCGCAGGTATATTACAGACAAATTATTTGTGGAAAATTATATGTTTATTTTACTACTTTTTAAATGCATACAAAAAGTATTTTTCCCACGGCTCACCAATGTTATACGCGCACCTGTCAAACCTATTTAATAATGGGAATTATTCAATTTAACCGCCATTTGAGGTTATATATTATTTGCTGAACTCTCAGCTTTGATTACAAATATTTATGCCGAACTTTGGATTATTTTTGTCTCTTCATTGTCAGATATTGATATATCCAATAAATAAGTTACAAGGTATTGGACTTCTAATATGGTGAAATAGAAAACCGTACATTTATCTGTTCGACACTTTTATGTATTCGATACATTTATGTTTTCGACACCCCTCGGAATTTTGTGGTGATTTATTCTTTCCAAGTGCTGTATTAACTTTGGTCCGTATACCTAATCTTACAATACAATTTTCGGAACAATTACACTCTCTTTCTCTCTCGTTACAGCGAAATTTCCTCAGCCATGTAACCAATCTATACTTTTAAAAATATTTGCAAATGACTGTCCCCCCTTGGCATGTTATAACAGGTATTTGAGCATAATTCTGATTTGAAAAGTGTTGTCTTGTCCAGGCCTACTATATTGCATATACAAGTATAATATATTACCGGTATTCCAATCATTAAATTGCCTTTCTCTTGCAGGAAATATTAAGTAGACAAAAAAATTACGAACAATTCTCAAATGTTGAATCCACTGGGACCTTTTTAAATATGAACACACTAAAAATATATACTGATATCAAAATAATCTTCAGAATTGCACTCAAGAACGAATTATATAAAATATAATCCAATTAAATTTTTTTTTACTATATACTAAAGCGCAGTTCTCGAAGTTTTGTTTCCTTAAACATACATACAAATGTTTTTTTTTTTAATAAACCAAAAACATTTTAAGATATCAATGAATTGTTTTTATTCCTACGAAATTACATATGATGCCACCACTGACACGCTTGCAGAAGTTCAGAGGCTGCCCCATTTTCCCACGGGTTTCCAGCACAAATCGGCCAATACAGCTGCAATTTCACGTTTAATATTTGTACGAAGTTCATCAATCGTCGCTGACTTGTTAGCACAAACCACAGACTTGACGTAGCCCCACATAAAATAATCTACCGGCATCAATCAAGATGGCAATTGACTGGGCAATTTCGTGAGATAACACGTTCACCTAACTTAGTTTTCAATAAATGCACATATTGTCCAAGTCCGTATTATACAATTCGGGCCAAAAATATTCGGTTATCATTGAGCGGTAGCGATTCCCATTCATAATATCGTACTGGTCTTGATCATCACAGAAGAAATATAGCCCAATGACACGACGGCCCATAAACCGCACCAAACCGTAATTTTTGCGACTTTTTGGTGACTCATGGAGTACATGTGTATTGCTGTTTTTTACATATTTTTAGTATTTGCATATTTTGAAGCCATTCAGCCTGAGATGAGTATCATCGCTAAAGATGATTTTTCGATGAAAATCCGGATCATTTTCAAGTTGTTACTCAGAACAATTCACGAACATGCGAAGATTTTGGTGGTCAAGCTTCTTCAGCTCTCTTTTGGCAAAAGTTGCCACACTGACGTCACAGAGATGCCCAACGCTTAAGAACAACGTGTGAGATTGATACGCTGAAGGCGGCAATATTTTCGACACAACGGGCACTTCTTTGTCTCACTGGCATGGAACATTTTGTACTGTGTCTGTGGATTCAGATTTTTCTACTAGATGCTCAATCGTTGATCTGACAGGACGATCTGACAGGACTGAGTTTCAGTAGTTAATTAGAAATATTGCAATTTGTTGGATCGTATATCTTTCCATTATGAAATGGCGAACCTTATTGAAGAGAATGTCAAAAGAAAATTTAAAAATGTGGATTGGTTTGCTGTCCCTATCGGTTTACTTTTATAGCATCCCTATTGAAAAACCCGAACATACTATGTGCCTTGAAAACTATATACAATCCATGAAATTTTATTTAACTGTAAAATCTTCTTCAAAGTTTTTGTATTTATTACCAATCGATAAAAGAGAATACCTGCAATTGATAAAGCAATTTTTTTGAAACAAACAAAGATGCAATTTTTATCGGAAACATAAAGAATGCATGCTCAGGGATCCGAACCGATTATAAGTAATTTTGATTTAATTATCACTAGTGACTACTAGAGCTATAACAATATTGCTCCACAGACGTTAGTGGCTCAATGCAACGAGCACTTGTCGGAAACTTACGGCAAAACACAGCTAACCGTCGAAACTGAGACCTAATTCGAAATAAAAGCGAATTTACAGTATTGGAATGATTGCTGTAATTGGTGTAATACTTTCAGTGAAAACTTTATTGAATAATCAAATCAAATTTTGAAAAGTAAGAAATATTTTTCTTCAAAGCGATATAAACTTTTCGGCCTACCTATTGTACTTACTTAACAAAGTATTGTCATATCGGCAGCAATTTCAAAAATAATTATTTTTGTATTTAAATACGTATTATTTCCTGTAATTACAACCAAATCAACGCAAACACTAGTTAGTTTTGACTGCAAATAGAGTCTCTTTGTTGAAGTATTCGCACCATTTATGTGTCACAAATGGCATCACTATTGTATACTTGTTCCAAGTAGCTATTTATAAACCAGCTTTGAACACGTGAAGCATCTAAATTAAATCCAGAAAATTTTATGAATTTATGAAAGTTTATAACTATTTTCTTTCGCTTTAAAAAATATCACATGCCAATATCAGGGGCCTTCTTATTTGGAACTCGAGTTGGAGCATTTTCCACGTTATTATAACATCCAAATATTTCTAAGAAACTTTTCTATAATCTGCGTTTTACTCGATGAAAAATGCGTTGAATTTCATATTTCATAAGTAAATCTTTATCAGCAACTATTTTTGAAACTTCTCGAACCAATTTCCTCAAAAGAGCAGCAATTTATTTTTTGATTTAAACATCACAAAAATTCTACATGTCAGTAACAGCAATTAAAATCGCCTGAATCTAATAAATAAATAAAAGAGTACTAAAAAATTCACTAAAATTTTGAAATCATCTCCGTTCTTCCGTTTCTACGCAAATAAACTTTTATCTGACGAATTAATTTCCTTTCCAATATTGTTGTGCCAAATATTGAGAGTATTGTGCAGCTTATATGTACATACATCAGTTGAACACACACACACATGAATTTCTGCATATGAATATTTATTTGTGTGCATATAATATATGCATTCGACAGAAAACATTCAAATTTAATAACTCAATTCCTGTTCGTGCGCTCCCTTCTATGTAGATATGTATGCGAACAAAAGTATACGTGAGAGAGTGTATGTGATTGTTTGTTTTCTGTTTCATGTACTGAATCGCAAATAAAATAAACCCAATAACAGAAGGATATCAAAACAATAGCGAAAATTCAACGCGAGTACGCAGTGTTTATAGCAGTGAGTGTATGTACGTATGTGTGTATCTTTGTATGTGAAAAGTGTACAATTTATATGCTGCAACACACCTGATGCATAAGGGCATGATTGGGTGGTTCTAAACAGAGTGCGTATAATTTTATATGAGATCTATGAATATATGTCGATACTACAATGCATGAGGAGCTCTCTACCACAATTTATTAATTGTCAATATTTCACGAAACGAGTAGTCTGGGCTTTTACCTAAGCTCTTGTATTGAATTGCTATTATCTTTAGTGGCCTCATTCTTGAGGTAAGAAGTTTAAACGTTTTGCAATTGGTAAAACAAAAGAATTTATATTTTCATTTTCTCTTTTTTATTTTGTATATTCATATCACAAAAATAAACTAAATAAATAAAAATAAGTAAATAGTTTAAAGTAGATCGGCGAAAACGGCCGCATCCTTTATAGTGGCATCTATATTTCAAAACGCTCTAGTTGCCAGAAACAACAGCCTAATACTGTTTATATTCTCGGTTTGTAAGTTAAGAGCGGTTTCCATTATGGCAAAAATAATAACAGTTTTGTCACACTAATAACAGTATTGTAGTTATCATTTAAATTTTTGAGAACATAGTGAATTTGAATATACAAGGTGGATTCCAAAGTAAACAGGACTTTTTGAATTTAGCACCAACTGTTGGCGCAATCTATATGCGTTAGAATCTGCTATCTTTATCGATGGTCCGGTGAGAATTTCATGACATTTCATCAATTAGAAGTGAAGTTATTGCGTTTTAAGTGTCAGTATGTTTGTGTGAGCTTCGAAAAAAGAGCCAACATTAAAATTTGTTTTAAAACTGGTAAAGGTTTTACCGAAACATTTCAATTGGTGAATTGATGGCGATGATTGCCTATCCCCTAACAGAGTACACGAGTGGTTTCAACGTTTTCAAAGTAGTCGTGAGGACATAAATGGCCAATCAAAATCCGTGATCACCGGAAATTCCATCGAAACTGTGCGTGAATTTATCAAAAATCAGCCGAAATCATTATTGAACATTTGGGCGTACGAAAGGTGTGTGCACGGTGTGTTCCTCACAAATTGACTGGCGACAAAATATTGCTCAGAATGCAATATTCAAAGGACGCTTGTGACCGATTACTTGATCAAAAATCACATTTTAACCATTAACCACTCCCCATATTCACCTGATATGGCACCCTACGACTTCTTCCCTTTCGGAAAATGAATTTGCCCATGAAAGGAAAGTTTTATGTAGACGTGGAGGCCATTCAAAAAGCTTGAAACAGCACACTGGCGGCGATACCGGGCAATGAGCTAAAACACTCGTTCGACACACTTTTGGACCATGCGAAAGGCTGTACTGAAGCAAAGGGAGGCTAATTTGAATAAAATAAATTGATTTCGCGGAGAAAAACATTTGTACTGTTTTTTTTTTTTTTNTTTTTTTTTTTTTTTTTTTTTTTTTTTTTTTTTTTTTTTTTTTTGTTAAGTCCGGTATACTTTGTAACACACCTTGTATTTTCATATTTATAGCTTTCTAACGGTCTATCAGCATACTAGAATTTGACATAATAAGCTCCACCCTCTCTGCAAATATATGATTGATATTCGGGATATGTTAAGTCCAAATCTAGTAAATAGTCCTTAAACAATGAAAAAAGTAGTAATTTTGCTACGAAGTTAGTAACACCCGAAGGCAACATTGATCAGAATGACGACTCGTGTCGACATAGCCATATGCATATGACCTTTGTATACATATATACATATGACCAGTCTAACCTTTTTTTTGTTTTTTTTTGTTGTTTTGTTTTTACACACCTACTTTTCTCCACAAGAAGTGCTTATTTCTCGGAACCGGTGATATGGAATAGCAAATTATTGAATTGTTTCAAGAAAAAACACTTATAATGAATGCTGTATTAAAGTTGGGAAAAAGCACACGGAAATTTGTGATCTCCATGATCATTTATTAACTACCGCAAAATATAAAATTTTCTTTATTTATTTACTTTAACATGACCTGTAAATAAAGTTGCAGACATACTAAAAAAAAGGGAAACTGCCTGCTTAGGCCTTTGTCCCATTTTGTTTAGAAACATATTAATTAAAATTAATTTTATTTATTTTTTTAATTTTTGAAGACCACCCTTATATAGCATCATTTTATTTACATACATACATTACATATTTAAATAAAGTCTTTTAGATTTGTGAGAAAAATAGATATGTTGCTGCCATGTGTTTTGTTCAATGTTTATGTACAAACATTTATTTACATACTTTCATACACCCTTACACGTTTTATTTATTGTTGCCACTTTTGCTATATTTTTTTGAAAATATTTTTCATTTTTTCACATTTGTTTTCCAATTATTTCAAGGTTTTCTCACAAGCACCTCTTTCCGCCACTTTACCAAAAAATTGCAGCACACCTCAACTTTGTTTGTTGTTATTTACTGTTATACTCCTGCAACATGTTACTACAGAGTATAATAGTTTTATTCACCTATCTGTAGATTGTATCAACTAAAACTTAGGTTAGTTAGCTGTAACTTTAGTAAAAATTGAGATATCATAATGAACGATAATCCACCGATATCGACCAAATTTTATATACCTGTGCCCAAAAAATAAGGTGACATTGTATTCATTTTGAAAATTCTTTATTTATTCTTCCAAATCAATATCATCCCCTCCAAGGTAATCAGCACTATATGTAATACATTATGCCAACGGTAATCTTCGAAACATTTTTTGTAGTCACTTTCCGGGATGGATTCAGTTCCGTCTTCGCTGCGGCTTGAATATCGTATAAAAACGCTGTCCCCGGAGCGGTCTTTTGAGCTTGGTGAACAGCCAGAGTCGCACAGCGCCATATCAGGTTAATACGGTGGTTGCGGAACGATGTGCTTTGCTCAACCAATTTCGACATCGCAAAAAACGAAAAATTCACTTTTAGCAACTCACAAAACGACACGTATCTCAAACACTAATGAATATTTTGACATGAAATTTGACATAAATGTGACTGACAGTACTACCAACCTAAAAAAATTTAATTCTGCAAATCCTTCGACGCGCGCAGTTTAAATTCAAGTGTCATTATGTGTTTTTTTTTTTTGGGCACAGTATACATTCTTATGTTTCGGTTCGAAAGCGGCCTACCACCATAGCTGCTTTTGGGTATAACGCAGTTTCAAATTTCATCTGATTCTTTCACTTGCAGGTATATGAATCAAGCACCAATTAATGTATCGGGATAAAAATATGCTCAAATAATGCGCTTAAAAAATTCCACTTTATGACAAAAAATTTTCAGAATTTGACTACAACTGTTCAAGTCTCAGATACCAAATATGTGGGACCCAGCTCCAACAGCGAGTATTTTTTCGAAAACATCGGTTAATCTGTGAGATATGTTATTAAAATTAGGAGTAAATCCTTTCCTGATAATAGTTTGCCTGTATGTCGCAAATGGATGCTTTATGCCGCATATACCGATGAGCGTGTTTTACTAATAACAATGTAAAGTTGTGTCTAAAATGGATTTTGGAATATCTAGCTGACTTTACCTCATATACATTTATTGATTGTTAAATTCTTTCGGAACATTTTTAAAATAAAGTTGTGCCAACACCTGCAGGTACATATTTTCCCAGCTTTGTTCTTATCAAATGGCTAGAGTATTGAATGGCCGGTTACACACGCGCTTAGCACATCCTTACGAGTTTTTGGTTTTATTTATTTGTTGTTGCAATTTTTTTTTTTTTTTTAGATAGTGTTTATATTCTAGAAATTTATTAAAAAACGGCAGTCACGTTTCACAGTTATCGCCGCCGTGCTTGCAATTGTACCGTTGTGTGCGTGTGACACCTGTGCTTTTTGGCAAACTGTGATCGAAATACACGAATGGGAACCAATGTACTGGCAATATTAACTTACGTTGGCAAAAGCTAGCAAACATATGTGTTGATGTATGAGCGGAAGGAAGAGGGGAAATTTAGCGGCAAAATAAAAAACTCAAAAAAGTGACATTAACAGTTGGTCCATGAACGCGCTAACGTTGCTAACGAGCATTGGCGGAAAGTCTCGCAGTTGCCACCTATTGTGTGTGTATGTGAATGTGTGTCTGTGAGTGCTGTTATAGGTGCCTATATGCAGGTCCGCGTGTGTGCAATTGTTGCCGGGTGTGAAAATTTATATTTGATATGACAGCTTGGTGATGTTTTCAATATCTGCACAAATGGCGTATGCTAAAACAGTTATAACAACAAAAAGCAACAAGAGCGAAAACAATAAGAGCAGTTTATTTGCTGCCGCTGCCTTGTGTCAGTTGACTTCGACACTTCACACATATTAAAAATCTATCAAAAGCATATTAGCTGCTCAGGCGACAAACAACTGTTTCTATATACAATGTGTATTCATACATAGATATGCATATGTGTATGTGCCTTTAAATATTTGGGAATATGCTAAATTTTATTTTATTTTAAAGCAAAAATAAGTTTGTGTATGTGTAGTATATATGTATATATGCGTAAGTATGTGTGTGTATTGGCAAAATTTCTGAAACAGATATTTATATGTACCTATTTATACATTGGCAGTACATACATATGTATGTATGTTAACACTTGCCGCCGTCAACTGACAGTGGCGCCCATTTATTTCTTTGTTTTCAAGCGGAAAAATATAATTGACATTTTTTGCAATTCAACAAAGTGACTGGCATGGCATGCCAGCAGCAAAACTTACAGAAATAACACGGTAAAAGTATTCAAATAAACATACATATTTATGCAATAAAATGCAATATTTGCATGAGTATTCCGATTGACTAAAATTTAATGCAACATACAAACAATGAAGTATATGAAGGAATTAAAAAAAAAATTTGTTGAACGGTACTCTTAAAATATATATAACAAGTAAGGAAGTGCTAAGTTCAGTTGTCACCGAACATTTTTTACTCTCGCATGATAAAGTGTAAATCGAGATTTCAGGCGTGGTTGTGAACCGATTTCACCCATATTTGGTACATGTCATCAAGGCGTTAAGAAAATATTATATATCCAATTTCGTTGAAGTCGGTAGAGTACTTCCTGAGATATGGTTTTTGGTCCATAAGTGGGCGACGCCACGCCCATTTTCAATTTTAAAAAAAAGCCTGGATGCAACTTCCTTCTGACATTTCTTYCGTAAAATTTTGTGTTTCTGACGTTTTTTGTTAGTCGGTTAACGCACTTTTAGTGATTTTCAACATAACCTTTGTATGGGAGGTGGACGTGGTTATTATCCGATTTCTTCCATTTTTTAACTGTATATGGAAATGCCTAAAAGAAGCGACTCTGTACAGTTTGGTTGACACAGCTATAGTAGTTTGCGAGATATGTAGAAAAAAGTTAGTAGGGGGCGGGGCCACGCCCACTTTTCCAAAAAAAGTACGTCAAAATATGCCCCTCCCTAATGCGATCCTTTGTGCCAAATTTCATTTTAATATCTTTATTTATGGCTTAGTTATGACACTTTATAAGTTTTCGGTTACCGCCATTTTGTGTGCGTGGCAGTAGGCCAGTTTTGCCCATCTTCGAACTTAACCTTTTTATGGAGCCAAGAAATACGTGTACCAAGTTTCATCATGATATCTCAATTTTTACTCAAGTTRCAGCTTGCACGGACGGATGGACAAACGGACGGACGGACAGACAGACATCCGGATTTCAGCTCTACTCGTCACCCTGATCACTTTGGTATACATAACCCTATATCTGACTCTTTTAGTTTTAGGACTTATAAACAACCGTTATGTGAACAAAACTAAAATACTCTCTTTAGCAACTTTGTTGCGAGAGTAAAAAATATGGATTTTATCAGTGACTTTTAAAGACTTCAACCGCCAACCGATGACTTAGATTTTCGTACGAACGGTCGGTCAAGTAAACCCTATCTTTTTGAGAGTTTGCGAAATGCTCAATTGGAAAATTGTTTCGTCAGAAAACGCAATGTTTGGAAATTGGGCGCTTTCGAACAAGCGAAGCAACTGCTACGCTCTCTCAAGTCTTACTTGTTGCTGCTTCGGTGTGAGATCATGGGCCTTTTGGAACTTGTAAGGCTTGACCTTGAGCTCATTTTTCAATATGCGTCGGATGCTGCGGTCGGATATTTTCAGTTCTTTAGTCATTTGATTGGCACTTCGTCGGGGATTTCGCTCAGGTCGCTTCTTCACTTTCACTTAGTTTTTATGAACTTTTTTGGTTTATATTAAAAATTAAATATTTTGAGATGATTGATAACTCTATCCACAATTTTTTTAGTATAAACTATTTTAAAGTATTAAATATGGTTGGCAACACTACTAACGATAACTAAATCTGATGAACTGAAAAGCTTCCTAAAATCGTTTTGTATTCTACTTATATTGTAATAATTAATTTTCAAGTTAAAATTGTTTTAACTGAGAAGTTCGAAGGAAATGAATGAACGAGGCGCGAACTAAAATGGAACAAGAGTAAAAAAAAATTAATATGGTTAAAACTTGAGCGCAGAACCTGGAAGTATTGGTCAAATGTAATATTATAAATATAATTTGAAGTAGTGAATCGAAATATATTTAATTTCGAGTGTTTTGATGATACGTTATTTTGCTTTTTATGTGACGGTATAATATAAGTATATGTAAAATTGCTTGCTAACCGCAATTTCTTATTTTTAGGTTTCGTTTTCGGAGTAAGCCGGAAACAATGCAACAGTGTAGGACCATAACACACAAAACACCTTAAATTATCAATCCTGCTCAAAACTATTTCTCCTAAGAGCTTCTTCAAGCCTACTCAGTTGGCTTCTGTATTTGTCTTTATGGCAGGTAATAACTTTACAATGGAAACCTACATATTCATAACTGAAGTTGCTAAATTTCCAATGCAGTTAACTAGAATCTTGGGACTGAAAATTTTTGCTAGGATGTTTTAGGGCATAACTTAAATTAAATATTGTCAAGGGATTTTCAATAACTATCCCAGCCTCATTATCTGAGAAAATATTCCCCACTGGAGAGTTTGACGCTTCCAATTTCTAGAACATTTAAATAGTATTGAGGAGTTTCATGTCATTTTATTTATCAGTTTCAAAAGAATCTGATGAAGAATCGTTATCCAGGTTCAGAGAGAAATGTCACCCTACTTTTTTTCAATATTTCTTTATTTTTTGGTTGTGTTTTTTTTTTTTTTAACCCTAACAATTAGTTATAAAATCTTAATTCTGTTTAAAACTAGACAAGTTCAAGCATGGTTTTGAGCTATTTTGGTGATACGTTGCTCTTTAGTACGCAGGCATATATCATCTTTTAAGGCGTATTTTTTTTTTTTTTTT
>NW_017537068.1:1776822-1781486 GCF_001853355.1 Bactrocera latifrons
GAGCACTGGTCACTCATTTATGTATTCACGTGGTCGATTTAATTGATAAAGTTTTATGAATAGAGTTTTACTTAAAATAAGAAATATCATTGAAGTAAAAACTCTGTGAAATTGAAAACAGTTTTCTTTGCAAGTTGTTTCTTGTTTTATTGTAATTTTTATTTTTTACTTTTATTTTTTTTTTTTTTTTAGGAATTACTTTTATTTATTCTCAAAAATAATAAGAAGTCTATTTAGCTTTTCTAATCCACATGTGCACTTGTTCACTCTCTTCACAAGACTCTTAAGGCGTATTTGATTGCAGGAATGTTCCAAAGTATTAGCCAAAGGGATTGATTGATCTCGAAGTTTAGATATATATATCATTCTGCTGTCCTCTACTTATTTCCTTACCACAATAATAACTAAATGGATATTTTCATTACGCATGTACCATGGTGAACAAGTGATTGTTTTAAGCATATTCGATTGGAAACTTTGTATCAATATTATTTGCATAGGTCGTATCTCACATACATCCACAAAGGCTATACGACCGCATTGTATAAAAGCACTTTCTTGTCTAGGCTAAGTTTAAAGTTTTTATTTAAAGTTTTTTATATAAAAAAAATTTGCAGCTCTTATCTTCATGCAAGTTATTTTAATTGATATATCTTTCTTCCACGTAAGTCTTCTATCTACGTGAATACTAAGATAAGTTACATAATTCGCTTGTGGTACTAAAATATTGTACATTTTTGTTGCTGGCTACATTTATGGTCTTAGCGAAAATGTAACATGCTTACACTTCTGTGGTTTTTATTTATACTCCAGTTCGCTAGTCATTCTTCGACAGAAATCAGGTACTCCGCTAATATTCTTGATGCTATAATGTGGCATTTGTTACAGCTCACTATATCTGTGTCATCCACAAAAGTTGAGTTGGGTCTAAAGCACTGCCCTGTGGTACACCAGTCTTTATTTGTCGCTCATTAGGTATGAAACCTCCTGATATAACCATAAATTGCCTATTACTTAAATAAGACTCCAATACTTTATGCAATCCTAGATATAAATAATCCAATATAAAAGGCTTTCATGCCACAACTTATCAAACGCCTGATCTACTTCTAAAAATATTGCTGTTCTTTATTCGACAGAATATTAACTGCTACCTTGGCAACATCGAAATAAATTAGGTTTCGCCGCTGATAGAGGGAATCTTGCTTGAACAATAGAAAAACCGGTCCCTTGTGATTTAGAAATTTTTATAGATATGGATCAAGAGACCCTGAACTATCGACTGCTTTGAAGACATCATATATTTAATGTGGTGGTTAAAACCGTACCGTTCAAAGAAAGTAAAACGCTAAAAGAGTTTCAAAACGTTGAAAAGTGCCGAGATATTTCAATTTTGCTTCCTTAGGACAATTTTTATAGTTGGCCACCGATTAGTTTTTAATCTCATGCCATTCTAAGATAGCGCTATGATAGATCAAAAGCTTTCAAACGCAGTGGTGTATGACAAAAAGCAGCATATGTTTCACGATTAGGTTACATTCCATTATAAGCTATCTTGAATACTGCCAATAAAACTGAGCCAGACTTTTTCACAATAATATTGTTATACTCCGTTAATATATTCCACAGCAACTTTCAAGGCCCACCGATATTAATTATTGGAGGCCACAACTTTATTTGCATTACCTAGTACTTAATGTTTTGACCAGATTAATTAAACATTTAATTCCTCCCAAAATAATGCGCCATTTCGCATGAAAAAATCCATTAAATTTCACACTCGTTCAGCATTCAACTCTCCGCAAATACATGTGTATTTTCAATTGTTTTTGTGGTTGCAACATTATATTAACTATTATATTATAATTGCGCTTGTTTTTGTGGTTTATCACATTATTATTCTTCGCTATTTTTCATAGTCAAAGTGAATCTTTGATGTACGAGCATGTAAATATGCGTTGGCATACTTTTGCGGTTACATATAACACGTTCACCCACACACGCAGGTAAGTTGGTGAATTGGTGGATGCTAGCGCGACGTGGTTTTTACAATTTTAGTGTTAATTGACACCACAAACGCGCATGAAAATTTCATTAAAACTTAATGCACGCAATTAAGCACAGAATTGTCGCGCTAACGCACACACACACGCACGGGCGAGCACACCCACATACGTACATATTTATACAAGCATATACAAAGGTTTGCTGCAGCATATTGCTCTTGGAAACAGAAGCTTTCAGCATTTGCATTTAAACACACACACTTATATAAATACTGGTTGGCGACATTTCGCAATTTGGCTGCTGCCACATTCAGACTGTTGACACCTGAAAAAACCTGCTATTTAATATTGCCGACATATTTACTCCCACATACTCATACATATAGGACAAATATACATATATCAAAAAGCTGTAGCGGTGTGCGTGCGAATGCACTCATAGAATCGAATAATTTTCAAATTAGTGTCATGCGCTTGTGAAATGTGAATTTCACGCGGCAATTGAAGCGTGATTGAGTGCATTAATTGTTCTTCGTAGAGTTGGGCACTTGATTGAGGGCCAATGAAATGCGCGTTGAGTGATTTAAAAGTTTATAGCAATCGATAAGCTCACTTCACGTACCAAAACACAGAATTGACGATATCCATCAATGAGAAGTTTTGCGAATATATATGACTTCTAAGAGGGTTTAGAAAACTGTAATTCAAAGAGGAAAGGGAGTCAAAATGCTCTTCCGGGTTGATTTCAATTCAGACAAATTTCCCTCTTAAGAGATCAACATCACTCTCTATATCTATATCTATATCTATATCCATATTCTTTGTCTTTGACCTTGGTGCTGGATCTTGAAATCTACTAGAAGGCGATAAATCAATAATTAGATCCGTAAAACACATTAACTTTTACATTGTACAATAAACGTGGCATCGTCCACATTAAGATGAAATCACATATCCCTAGACTACTCGACCAACTGACTGAACATGAAATTATTTTAACATTGATAAGCTCCAGTGCAAAAATGTGTGAAATCGAGCTACAACCACATCTTCTTCCCATATAACAAAATTTTAAATTTCATCTAATTTTTTTACTACATTTTTTTACTACTATAACTGGAATTGGGTGAGAATAATTTGATTTGTCTATACGCCAAAAATGAGAGTTGAATTGGGTCAACACTTCTCTTTTACCCCATAAATATAGTACAATAGAAAAGTTTTCGAACTTTCGCCTGACTTTAGACCCCATATTATTGGCCAATAAGTGAATTACCTTAAGTTAATTGACTGAGGGTATTTTCCTCCTTACGGTGCATCTCTGTGCCTAAAATGCATAAAATTCAGTAAGAACTTGCCGTAGCCTCCATATAACCATTATTAGGAATTTGAAACTTTGACTTTACTCCTCATATACATAGGTATTATCCGTATTGATAGTATGTGAGGTACCTTAAAGAAACTCAGAGAAGATTTATTTCTGTAAATAATATGTAGTAATGCCAAAAGTAGAAAACCATGATCAATACTACACCTAAAACCCATATACCTAAAAATATTTTCAAACTTCCGATTGACCGTATGCAATTTGTATCGATGAATATATAAGATGAATATGTAAGATACCTTAGCAAAAATTACTTAAGCGTATAATATTGGATATACTCTACTTCTATTCCGAAAATCTCTAAAATTACTATATTGCACTACATATGTCAACTTCCGTTATTCTGTCAAACCTTATTACAATTATGATTTGGGACTGAATATGAATTGTGTGGGTCTCAAATCCATAATATCGTCAACATCGGCAATCATCTCAATATACTATATTTAAATTAGCCTTTTCGGTACAATTGATGTCAGATATATTTCATTTAAACATTATTTTTTATATAACTTTCGATAACGGGAAGTAAAGTCCGTATATATTTATAAAGCCAAATTCGTTTAAGATCTATAATGTGACTTAATAAAGCATCAAATGTAATATGGCCATTCATAAAACCAGCATTTGAAAAACTACGCTACTCTCGTAGCTTTTCATTTTGTTATTGCTACCGCTTTCACTTTGTTGGTAGCCACAGCAGAGCCATGGCATAATAATGTAAAATTATGTGCTCTGCTCCGAGTTTTGTTAGGTTTTTAGCGAGAGTAAAAACGAAGTGCTCTGGCGTAGCGGTAGCAAAAAATTAGGAGTGGTAGTAGAGTAGAGCTAATTTAATTTTCATGTGCTACAGCTCTCGCATGTGTTTGTTGTTTTTATACTCTAGCAACAATGTTGCTAAAGAGAGTATTATAGTTTTGTTCACATAACGGTTGTTTGTAAGTCCTAAAACTAAAAGAGTCAGATATAGGGTTATATATACCAAGGTGATCAGGGTGATGAGTAGAGTTGAAATCCGGATGACTGTCTGTCCCTCCGTCCGTCTGTCCGTCCGTCTGTCCGTCCGTCCGTGCAAGCTGTAACTTGAGTAAAAATTGAGATATCATGATGAAACTTGGTGCACGTATTTCTTCTCTCCACAAGAAGGTTAAGTTCGAAGATGGGCAAAATCGGACAACTGCCACGCCCACAAAATGGCGGAAACCGAAAGCCTATAAAGTGTCATAACTAAGCCATAAATAAAGATATTAAAATGAAATTTGGCACAAAGG
>NW_017537068.1:1783061-1785525 GCF_001853355.1 Bactrocera latifrons
ACTGAGCATCTTTCTCTTTGACACCATGTCTGATATCCCACGTGATCTGTCAAATACTAATGCATGAAAATCCTAACCTCAAAAAAATCACCCGATACTTTCCCCTGTTTTTATAAATCTACTATGTATACTTACTACTAGTTTAAGTTGTTACGTTAAGTTTTGGGCTAAACCATGAAATTCTGGTAATAAAGAATTCCATTATCGCGAATGAAAATTTTTTTTAACCGGCATCTTTATATTCGCTTAGGCACAGACACGTTCTCAGTAATTCGCGCAACCCAATTAATTTGTTCGTCCTAAAAAAAAATTGCCTGGTTCTGGAGCAAAATCAGTATAACCCATATACTAAGCACGTGGAACTGAAAGGATGTGAAATTTTTTACTTATTTCTTTCAATTATTTAATTACTAAAATTTTCATATGATTCTTACATGAATTTTGAACAAATGTTTATGATTTGAAATATAATATTTGTATTTATGAGTTGTATTGAATTTTAACATAAGGCGTCAGTAGGGTAATCCGGCCTGCATTTTTGATATTCTTTTTTCATAGAAATTTTTATTATACAGTAAACTTTTATCACATATCATGAGGTATATCGTGGAGTATATAAACAAATTGTTTCGGAATTTTTTGATGACAACTGTCGAAGAAATGGCTGGGTGAATGAGATGCGTTTTTTTAATGGCGAACACGATTTCTCATGTTTGGATCATCTGAGACGCAAAAACCTAGTATAAATTTAAAAAATACCTGAATGGTTATTGTCCCTACTAGAATCATGAAAAAATGTTGATAAATATAAAAGTAATTAACGTTTTTTTTTTTTATTTTTCCCCATGTTTTTGTTTACATAATTTTTGTCATTGTCAATAAAAAATAAAAAATTGTGAATCTAGTAGGGACGAGAGCCAGGCGTTTTGTGAGCATTGTGTATTTGTGAACAAAAAAAAAATAAGCAATTTGGTTGAGTAGTTCCACCAAAATCATGTTCGCTAATTTAAAAAAGTGCGTTTTGAGAAAAACGCGTTTGAGGTGTGCAATTCGAATGGTATTGTTATCAAGAAGAAATTCCGATAATTGAAGCTGACATATAAAAAGATCACAATCTTCTGGATTTCAAAAGCAAGAAATAATGACAATATATGCAATAACACTATTTTAGCACAGATCTTACAGAAACTCAAGAGCAAACGAATTCAACACCTGCACACAAAATCGCTGCAAGCTTAAAATGTATCATTTTACGTCACAAATCTATTTTCAAATTAAAAGCTATGAAACTTATCATGCAATACATCCAAGCAATTGCGCCCGTGGTGGAAGTGAAATATTAATTAAAAAATGTATTAAATATTTTGAGAAAGAAAAACTTTCAAATGATAACTTATGCAACGATAGTGACTATTTACTGGATTAAAGGTCCACTCTCATTTACCTCTATGCTTAGTCATAATAGGCATCAAAAACAATTTGATGAAACGAAGCTAAATAAACAAACACAGATAAGTATTCCTAATGGGTGGAGGTTTTAACTCAAAGTTTCAAGGTTTATAGCAGGAAAAGTGAAAAACGTAGAGTCGTGGGTTGTGTGAGCTGATACGACCTATCTTTTGGGCGCGCAATGTAAGTGCACAGTGAAAAACGCTACTCCCTTCTCTCTTTGACGTAGGATGACGTGGGAATCTACAGCATTTTGGTTTTTGTAGACAATGCTCGCGACAGACTGCAACAGCACGACGTTGAACTGAAAATGGCGCTGTGAGTCCTACTACAAGAACGTTTTTGAGAGGGCAGCAATATAAGAATGTACACAAAACAACGCAGTTGTCCATTTTGCACGTACACAATTTCGTTGTGGCCACTTGCACTTCAACGAAATTTTAATATTTTGTTAAAGTGAAATTTTTTAAGCAAAAAATAAGTAAATAGGTAAATTTATTTGTTTTATATTATCAATTGTTATTATAAATGATGTTACAGAGCAACTTTATGCTTTTATTTGTAAAATAACGTCAATTTTGTTAGAGCTTTTAGTAATTTTACTTATTAGTGGTATCACCACTCTACCTCATCTCTCTATCTTCCATTCTACTGTCAACTCTACTGTCGTCCTACCGTCGTTGGCAAATAGAGGATTAAATTGAAGTTAGCGAGAACGACAACTGCCGACCTGCAGTCGTGTAGTTCCATAAGAACGCGTGTATTTTAATATTTGATAGGATTCACCGTCGAACTGTCATCGTAACCGGTTTGCTTTTCGCTCTTTGCTTATTGAGTTTGTTAAAACGGTATAACGGTTTGTTCTGCGTTTATATTACGCTCGTGCTTTGTTTGTGAATTAATTTTTTATCGTTTAATATCTTTTCAATCACTTAATTTCTTAATTTGTKAAACTAAAATTCGCGTTTACTATGGCCCCTGGGGCCACCAAATTAGGGGATAATAGGTTTTCCCT
>NW_017537069.1:0-8185 GCF_001853355.1 Bactrocera latifrons
GGTTCTTGGAGTAGTTGTTGTGGTTATTTTTGGAGTAGTGGTAGTTGTTGTGCACGTTGTAGTTGTTGTCCTTGGAGTAGTGGTCGTTGTGGTTCTTGGAGTAGTTGTGGTTGTTGTTGTTTTTGGAGTAGTGATTGTACACGGTGTACTTGTAGTGGTGGTTGTAATTGGTGTAGTAGTTGTTGTAGTTGGCGGTAACGTGGTTATTACTGGAGGTATTGTTGTTGTTGTTATACAAGGWGTTGTTTGCGGAGGAGTCGTAGAGCACGGAGGCGATGTTGTAGTCTCACATGCTGGTAAATCCACCGATGCAGCATTGGTTATAGCCAAAATGACTATCAGCACGCTGAAGAACTCTATTCTCACCAAAGCGAAATGGAAAAGGTAATGTGAATATTTGTAAAATTTTCATACGTTTGCGTCTGATATCTACTTACCAAAAATTTTCGCCATATTAAAACTGCAACTGCTACTTATATATATTTATAGTGTTTGAGGTGGAGATAGCCGTAACACTGTGCAGACACTAGTGAAATTTCCATCATTTTATACGAATATGAAGTGTTGAGTATACAGAACAGTTGCATGTTTTAAAAAACATTTATATATTTGTATATACCCCTACAGATGTTTACATTTTAGAGTAATTTGAAATTTCACTTTAGCAAAAGATTGTACTTACACGTTTTTTAAATGATGTGAATAACTACATCTATGTTTATCAATATAATTTGTCCTCGTATACTTTTTCSAATTTCCAATTATTATCTATAACAAAAGACCAATTATATATTTGTGCGTATGTGTGTCATCAGTTCAAACCAGTAAGAGGTTTCGGTGCTGACACTTATACTGATAACCGGACGAAAAAAAAATTAAACACACTTATAGAGAAATGTTGTCTCCGTGCATATTACTTTACATAATTTTGCTATTTATGCTTAACGGTGAGCTTAAAATTCCCATTTTCTCTCTTAAAAAAAGAATTACTTCGTCTGTTTTACAAAAACTAAGACAATTCATAACAAGTAAAGAAAAGCTAAGTTCGGGTRTAACCGAATATTTCATACCCTTGYAGCTTGCAAGGATTAGAGCCGATGTGATACCTTATATGGGGTTTAGGAAAAGTTTTCATCCGTTTTTATTCATTTTAAGTGCACAGATGCACCGTTATTAGAAAAACACGCTCTCTCAATTTTATTAAGACAATYCACATACTTGTATTGGTGGTAAAACTCACATAGAAGTTTWAAAATCTTTATTTTCGCTATATGTAGGCCAACGTAACTATTGAAAGGATGCACTTCAATTTCAATTATAATATATGTCACACACACTGTCCATATATTTTAGGTGAAAACAAGCTTTAAACACTGGGGTCCGTTTTCTATAGCGGAAATTTTGTAGTAGAATATCAATTTTTAAGTTGGACGTTCTACGCCAAATATGTGTAGTGGAAAAATAAAATTAGACAGGATTTAAATTGAAAATAATGTGATTGGTTCAATGTTGAAAACTCCTAAAAAGAAAAAAAATCCCATTGCTTTGGAAGAACTAGTCTGCATASGACAACAATAGACACTAATACCTTGACACCCTCCTAGAATCCAATCAGCAGACAATTAAGAATTCTCCCGGATGTAACAGTCAAAGGYCGCCGAAGAACACAGAAGGAAATACAGCGAAGTACTCATAGCATCAATTCGAGACCCTCTACCTCTAGAGCAGCCATGAGTATCAACCAAAATTCACTGGCGTCTAAAGAAGAGGATCAGCGAAAGAAGAGAAATAAATCCCTAAATCAGATAAGAGAAAAGCTGTTATCTCAATTGACGAAAGGGAATTAAAGCGCCAAAAACGTATAGAGCAGAAGTTTTAAAATTTCCTGAAAAGCTAACAATCAAAAACTACCATCAAAATCAACAAGCAGAGAGCACCACAGAAAAGAAATCGCTCGGAGAACGGAACGATGGAACTCTGACTAAGAAGACCGAGGAAGAAAAGCACAGCGCTGTAACAGCAAGGCACTTTAGCAATGTGACCATATACAGACACAAGAATATTTTCGGTAACGAAAAAGCAGACGAGTAGGCAAAATTAGGATCCAGAATACTTGGAACAAATCAGGCAGCACACCTTGTATGGCTGTCCCCAAAAAACATAGCGGWCATAAGTAGTTCCATCGAAAGCACCGAATGGATTGATGAAACGAAATAACAAGTTTACAGAAATTCGACGATATCGCATCAAGCGGTAATTCAGCCTGAAGCCACATTTGTCTACCTACCTAATCTAACGAAAATACACTTCCGATATTTATATTCCAGGTTCCTAAAAATTGCAGCAACCAGCCTGTTTTGGTAATCTCTGACTTTTCCCGAAAATCTTTGGGTAATAATCTATACATACATATGTATATACAGCGCGGGAACGAATAACTGTCGCACTTTTTTGAAGCACCGTTATGTTCGCGTAAGTGTACAGAATTTTGTTACCGTTACATTTTTGTGTTCCTTATTTWATTGTGAAATTAATTGAGTACTTTTKTGACTTGATCAGTRGTTCGTAAAATTTGTGAGTGATGGAAGCAAAAGGAGACTTAGTGCAAAAATTACATTTGSAAGGCAAAGTGACAGGCGAAATTGTTAAATTTCAACGCACTRTGGCTCGATTTAAGAGAACTGGAAGTGTTAAAATTTCCAAAAAWCCTGGACGAAAAAGAAGTGTAAGAACAACTGAGCTGGTGAAGAATGTGCGTGAAAGGATAAGGCGAAATTRTGTTAGATCAGCTCGAAACCAACCAAAGAGCTGAAGGTRAGCCGGAAAACCATCCGAAATGTTTTAAAAGAGGACTTGGGAYATAAAGAAAGAGGAGTCATGGCCTTACGGAGCGTCAGAAGAAAACGCGACGGGAAAGAAGTGGTTTATTACTTGCGCGGCATGCAAGTTGCAATATTGTGTTCTCTGATGAAAAACTATTCATATTGCAAAAAAGTCACAATTACCATAATGATCGAGGGTATGCAACAAGTATGCAGGATATCCCAATAGATAAATTAGCCGTTCAGAGATATCAAAACACAACGTCTGTCATGGTATGGGGAGCCATATCCAAAAAAGGCAAGCTCCCGCTCCTTTTTTTTTTTGAGAAAGTTGTCAAAATCAATGCACTATTTGAATGAAGTGCTTGTCAATCATTTTTACCCTCATGCATCTGAGCTCTTCGGCAACGAACCATATTGCTTCCAGCTCTGCTCCGGCTCATAAAGCAAGAATTGTTCAGCGCTGGTGTAAGGATAATTTGCCATGTTTTATTCCGATTGATGAATGGGCTCCATCTTCTCCGGATCTGAATCTATTGGATTTCAGTATATGGGGATACATGCTTGACAAATTAAAAAATTTGAAAAACATAAGATTGGATCAATTCAAGCGTCATTTAATCAAAATTTCGGACGAAATTCCAGATAAAGTGGTGCATTCTGCCTGCAATAGTTTTCAGAAACGTTTGAAGCTGGTAAAAAAAATCAAAGGTGAACGATTTGAACTTAAGCAGTCCTAATGTAAGCCAACAGTCTTTATAATAAATAAAATTGTTTAATTGCTCAAAATATCAAAAAAAAAACTTCTTCTACAAAAAAATAAAGSGCGACAGTGATTGGGACCAAATCACCCTGTATAAAAATGAATCCCTTTTTCCGGTCACGGCATCACGCGTGAATGGCTGGACCGTTTCCACTAATTCTTTTTTGTTGTATTTGTTATTATTAGGAGAAGGTTCTTATGTAAAAAAATTTTCGAAAGTTGCGTCTATAATATAAAAATGGATCGCAGAATGTGTTGTTAAGCGCATAACTCAACAACGCCTRGACCAATTTGGCCACTTCTTTTTTTTAATGTTCTTTGAAGTTCAGAGATGGTTTTTACGGCGCAAAAAATTCGAATAGTTGCCGGAAAACAGCCCTTTTCTCTTTCCCATACAAATGTACATACACAGTATGTCAAGAAACTCTTTATACACTGAAAAACACATTCTGTTAAATTTTATCTAATGTTTTTAATGTAGAACTTTTGAATATAATGTGCTTAGTTAATAAGTGCAAAAAACAAAAACAAAACCAAAATATTGCAAGAATAAATATTAATTCAACAAAATAGTAGTTTACACATTTTTGACACTGTTAAGAAACTCTTTACACATTTTGTTTTTTGTTTCTGTTTTGTTTTTCTTGAAGAAAAAAACGGTACTTGTACTGCTATCTATGAGTTTGCAATCATCGCTTTTTTGAATTCTTTCCCATTTAATTGTGAAATATTGATGAGCGCGTGTCATAAAGTGCAAATTGCTTTTTGCTATTTTTAAAATGCCTGGAAAAAGATTGACCTTCGATGTAGTCAAATTGATTTATTACAATCACCAACTGGGAAAATCTGCGGCAGAATTATCAAAAATGTTTTGTGTCTCCAGAAAAACAATTTATAATGTTTTAAGTCGCGCGGAAAATGAARGCATACTTGAAGCAAAAGGTGGAGGTGGCCGTAAGAAAAAGATTTTCGAACGGGATAACCGCCTAATCATCYGTAAGATCGACCAAAATCCCCGAATTTCYACCAGAACCCTTGCTAAAGAGATGGAAGAAGAGTGTGACACAGTCGTTTCACACGAAACAGTACGCTAAGCAATTCTGCGGCATAAGTACACTTCAAGAGTTGCTCGAAAGAAACCGCTGCTTTCCCTGATAAATGTGGAAAAACGTTATACTTTTGCTGTTAACATGGTCAGCACGCGGCAGATTATTGGGATGATGTCATTTTCTGTGACGAAACTAAAATCATGCTGTATTATAATATAATGATGGACCAACCAGTATGAGTATGGCGCAAGGCATTAACAGCATTGGATCAACGCAACATCATTACGACTGTTAAATTTGGAAAATTGTCGGTTATGATTTGGGGATGCATCATCAGCAAAGKKGTCGGAGAGCTGGCATTTATAGAAAATACTATGAATGCTGAGCAGTATCTCACAATTCTCAAGACTCATTTGAAGCAGAGTGCCGAAAAATTTGGGTTTATTGCCGACAATAAACCTAAATTTAAATTTTACCAGGACGTGCGGACATKACTCCTTTATAACTGCCAAAAGGTGATYMMTCCCCAGAGCCCGGGCCTTAACCCAATTGAAAATTTATGGACACACTTGAAAAAAAAGTGGCAAAAAAGCAGCCCAAAAATCGAACAGAGCTGAAAACGGCAGTGATTGAAGAGTGGCAAAAAATACCCTTTGCATATGACGACCAAAAGCCAGATAATTCCATGAAAAAACGCCTCCAACACGTAGTTAATGCTAAGGGGTGACATTCCAAATATATTAGACTAAGATAGTATAAGTTATTAAATATGCTTATTAAACCGTAGCTAAAGCACTTTGTGTAAAAAGTTTCTTGACAGTGTCAAAAATGTGTAAACTACTATTTTTTTCTTTTTGTTTTTGCGCTTAATAATTAATCTTACTCTATTTATTAGTTCTACATTAAAAAAATTACAAAATTTAACAGAAGGTGTTGTTTTTTTTTATACAAAATGTAATAAGTTTTAAATGTGTAAAGAGTTTCTTGACTAACTGTATGTATGTACGTAAGTAAAAATGAATGGGTGTTTATTAGTAACGCTAAGGCTCTAGAACGGCTGAACCAATCTTCTTGAAATTTTCGCTGTGAAACTGCAAAGGTTTAGAAATATAAAAACCTTATAYTTTTCATAAGGCAAAGTCGAAAAATTGGAAATTTCCAAAAAGTGACTTTTTCCATAAAATTTTGTTACTTTGCTTTTCAATATTTTGATTTGCAAATTATTTGAATCGTTCTATTTCGGTCGCTTGCTTTTTTATTCTGGCTATTTAAAAGAAAAATGATTGAAAATTATTTAGTGAAAACTTTATGTGTGTTTCAGAAAAAGTGATCAATTACAGATTGAAATTTGTTCCGAAGCCACGAAGAGATCACGCTAATATCGGTCGGCGTTCTTTTTGCCATCGACATATGGCACACCCAGGCACATGAACCAGGATGCGATGACACACGTGTGGAATTGTGGATCGCGGTCAATCAGCAAGCGACCGTTACGTCATAGCACGACTTCTTAAAAAACAGCTACGATGTTTGATGGACTTTATCTTGAAGCAACGTATGTACATATATATGGTGCAGTCAGATGCTGGATTTAGTGTGTTCCCACTTCGGTTTGTATGTCTAACAATAAATGCACGAAACACTATCCATGTGCTTTCTTTCGTAAACCCAAACTGGAAATGATGAATATTCACTGTATCGGCGTCGCTCACCAGACGACAATGGGAGAACATTAGAGGCGTGAATATCGAAGTTGAAAACACATGGATCGTATCATATTCGCCACTGTTGTTTAATTCACATTCAAAACTCATGCCAATGTTGAATATTGCAGTTTGGTGAAGTCGATCAAATGCGGTTGCAAATACGTCACCAAACTTGGCGGTTATTGGTCTTGAACGAGATGAGGTCAGCAAATATCAAATAGTCGATACGTGAACTGCAATAAATAATACATACCCTACATATTTTTAATGAAGGCTTTCCGACTGTTGTGCGTCTCGCCGTTCATTTGGAGAGTCGCCAAAGAATATTTTTCAACCCAAAGAATACAGTACAGTCAGCGGAAACACTTTCAACAACAAAATTGACATTAAGGAGTTTTTCCTCAATTGGGGTCAGTGATTCGTTTGCGAGAACATTGCTCTATTTGGATATGCCTTGATATTAGACATGGAATGCATCGTCGAAGAAAYAGTTAGACAGAAAGCAAGGCCAACGCGTAGATTGGTATCCAGGTGTGTTGTCAACTAATTCGTTAGGACGAATTTACATGATCCACCCGAAAAACGACGATTGCTTATACCTTCGGTTGCTTTTGATAAATGTACGTGGTTCAATTTCATTTGAGTCATTGCGTGTACTGTGAATAGTAGAGTGTGTGCAACTTTTTGAGAAGGATGCCAGCAATTGCAATTGCTTTCGCGATGACCATTTCAACATATCAGCCTTCAAATCCGCGTCAATTATGGAATACGAACAAAAATACATTGCCGAAGACATTTTACATTGTATTCGAAAAGAATTGGAAATAGGCACATTTTGGTTCCAGTGGTTTGATATGAATTCCACCTGCCTTTTGTCAAATCACTACAACGAAATATGAACTTATCACGTACGTTTATGCCAATATTTGCCAAATTATCGTAAATACAATTGCATGAGTGCGCGCCAGTTACACGTGGCGTGTTCTCGTGTTGCAAAACCATCTTTTCTGTCTGTTACGCACCGGAATAGAAACCATAAAATATTGTTTATCAAACTGCGTTACACTGAAAAAATTCAGAAAAATCGAAAATAAATGATTTTTAACACAACGTAAATTGTACTTTCTTTTCATTTCAAAGCACACAATTTCACGCAGGACATTGTAATATTTTGAAATGAATTTAAATATTAAGTTTACGTCTTTATTTTAAATAAAAAAATTCAATTATATTTGAAATTAATTGAAACAAGTGAAAGAGGTTTAAATTTGTAATTCTTWCATGACTTTCACTTTTGTATTTTTCAATTGTTCGAATGGTTATTGCATTTATTGCATGCATCTATAGCCCTTTTCCAATTAATTTCATATATATATGCACATATATACATGCTCCTTTAATTTTCCACTTAGCGAGCACATTCCCAAGGATAATCTTATTTGCAGTACTTTTTTATTTACAATCAGCCGGCGAGTTCGGCACATTGGCTGTTAAATTGTATTTTAAATTTATAAAATAAATATTATTTCTTTTCAAATCAACGGGTTTGGATGGATAGTGGAAATCAATTACGACGCTCTTATTTCGATAATAAAAATTTGGCAAAAGATTATCAAAAAGCAAATATGAAAGAGCTATGTTTAGATGCCATCGAATATGTTTTTCTCTATCAATTTGCAAAGATACTATATCCAAGTATTGGAAAAAAAGTAAGAAAGACCTAAGTTAAAGTATAATTGAACATTTTATGCTCTTAGAACTTGCAAGAATCAAACACAGGGAAATACTTTAAAGTGTTGAACGTCAAACAGAAAATGAAATGTAAACAATTGTATCTGCCATATA
>NW_017537069.1:9319-40857 GCF_001853355.1 Bactrocera latifrons
TCTAGTCACCGATGCCCAGAGTCCTTGTTGGTGTAAAGTTGAACTCAAAAGAGGAAGTAAAAAGTGGTTGTACAAGTTCTTCGCAAATAAGAAGGGTTGCCGTCTAGATAGAAACAGATTATCGCATATTATGCGCATCTTCTTCTTGATTGGCGTMGATACCGCWTACGCGATTATAGCCGAGTTAACAACAGCGCGCCAGTCGTTTTTYCTTTTCGCTACRTGGCGCCAATTGGATATTYCAAACGTGGCYAGGTCCTTYTCCACCTGGTCCTTYCAACGGAGTGGATTTCTTCCTCTTCCTCTGCTTAAGCCGGCGGGTACAGCGTCGCRTACTTTCAGAGCTGRAGTGTTATCGTCCATTCGGACAACATGACCTTAATTCGTTTGCCATGGTCRTCATCAAAAGGGGGGTCACTCATCCGAGGCTTGTTCTTTTCTTTCATTGGGGGTGGTTATTTTTACGTGGCGAGTCCCAAAACCAGCGCACAAYCCTATATAGGGGAYATGTCGCCTTCTCACTTTAGCTCGCCTTCAAACGGAGGTTCTTATTCTACCACCACGCTCATTGTCTAGTTTCGAACCCGGTTTGTTAAWGCTCTCCCATACYATCTCGGGGGTAAAATTGAATGTTTCTGGARTATTTCAAAGTTTTAACAGTACCGCTAAATGGCGGGTGGGCGTGGTTACCATTCAATTTCATCAATTTTCATACAGTCGCTAGGAATTTTTATAATATTTGCTGTAGATGAATTTKGTTATTGTAGGTTTAGTGGTTTAAGAGATACGTACGCTTTTTCACAAATTGTATCCAACAAGTGCCCGATTCTACTATGACCCCCTGTGTCCCAATTACAGTTCTATATCTTCATTAAGTACTCATTTATGTCATTACGCCCACCTACGAACACGTCCTCACTTTTTTGCCAAGGAACACTTGTACCAAGTTTCATTATGATATCTTAACTTTTATTCATATAATAGATGAGCAGTAGGATCGGACAGACGGTCACTCAGGTTTCAACTCGTCTCATCATCCTGATCTTATACATATATGGTTACATATGTATATAACCCTATGTCTAATATTATATATTCTGAGATGATACAGACAATCGTTCGGTGAACAAAATACTCAATAGCAATATGTTGCAATAATATACAAATATATATAAGCGTAATTATGTAAATACTTCGTAAATCTGTTAGGTAATGAACCATATAGTCACGTAATATAATTCAAACGTATTTCGTTCCAGGCGCTGTTAATAGCATCCATACTTGATTATGTATCCGAAAATTGTCTACCCGAAGTGTATAACTCTCACGATGTGAGCCATCCTCACACATTTTCCATTTTATTGAAGTCAGGGAAATAGGATAGCTACTCGATTACGATTTTGTTGCTAAATCCACCACTTCATAACTTTGGCTGTATGAATCGGAGCTTTGTCATGTTGAAAAGTCCATGCTAATATCCCGAAAGGGGCGTTGAAAGATCTTGCAGATTGACAGTTGACTCTGACAAGCTTATTTGGATTTCTAGGTTCCTGAAAAGTTATTGTTCGCTTTCTACTATAAATGAAAAATCTTGATGACAACATTTATGCAAAGTTTTATCCGAACATATTGATTTCATCATTAAACAGACGAGCAGTTTAATACGAAATCTTTATTTTTAAGAGTACCAGCACCAGCAGCAACTAAAAATAGCCGAAGTTCTTAACACCGAAAAAGAATTATATTGATCTGAAATTGAATTGCTTCAACCGCAATTCAACTGCGACCAATTGAAAATTGTAAAAGTCCTATATGCTACTATGAGCAAAAAATAGTAAGACTGTGTTCATAATTTTGAAATTATTAATTTATTCTTCAAAATGTATCTAATCTTATGACAAAGTTTTTTTCAATCCTTGAAACAGATGTTAAAATCAATTTCCGGAATAGCCTTCAAAGGGCGTAGCGATTCGCGTCCCAAGTTTGAGCTTACTGAATAGCCATAAGAACACGGTGGTTGCTATTAGCTGATAAACTCACGAAGAACCAAAGCGACAGTGCATTATCGTGGTGCAAAAATTAAGAGTTGTCGGCCCATAATTCCGGCCTCTTTTAACAAATAAGTATTCCTTGTTGACAGTTTGGCTGCTGGGAAGGAATTCGGAGTGTTCCACATCTCGATAATCGAAGAAAACTGTCAATATAACTTTGATTGACCTGCTTTGACTTGGTGTTTTCGATTTATCGTATGTTTCAAGGATTCATTGATCGAAAACTCATCGCCAGTAATAATACGTTTCATGACAATCTTTTACTCGTAAAGCAGTGTTTCACAGTTGTTAGGGCGACGCTATTTGTCGAAAAAAAAATTGTGAGTTTGGAACCAATCGTGTTTTTACTTTTCTTTGGCCCAAATCATCTTTCAAAACGGGTTTCACTGATATTTCCTAAATTTTTTTGTTTAGAGTTATCGCACATCTTTTTCTTACGACCCTTGGCTCAACGCGGTGAGCTGTCGGGTCTACGTTACTTAAGGGAAACTAAATGTCCGCCACGTCAGAACACCTTGACGCAATAAGGAATTGGGAAGTAACTGATTCGGTCCGGTGTTGGTAAGGCTCCGTTCGCATACAGCCGAATTAACCTCCTGGCTGCAATCATCCAATGGGAACGGGCGTCGCATAACACCCTGGGTTAGGAGTTGGTAGCTCTTGGTCGCCGCACATAAGCACCTTCTATCAGGCTCCAGAAGAGATGCCAAGCAGCATCGCACATGAAGGTTGGGAGATGCCCAAAATACATTGTAGTTAAGCCCCTGCACCACGACCAGGGGTCTACCATTCGCAGAGGAACGATGTAATATTGTATTATATTATATTCTTAATTTTTATCCTTCAACTTATGTAATTTAAACCATTCAAAACATTTACTTATATCTCACATAGTAGTACGTACACATTTTCAGATTCAACCAAAATGTTTCATAAAAAATGAACTCTGTTATCTGATATTAGCAAGTTGGGTACTCGTGAAATTTTTTTATCTAACGTTAAATCATTTTCAATATGTAATTTTCAATTTTCGTCCATTATCTTTGTATTTGGGTAAGCAAACTTAAAGCTATCCATTAAAAATGAATCAAATTAATAAAATTCAGTTAAACAGCAAAACAGTAACATTAGGCATGCCGTCCGAAACTGTGGAGTCAAACCCGACAGTTTGAGGAGACTTTCACAGGTGACGGAACGGCGACATTCCAAGCTAAAAAAAACCGTACGCTTTCTTGGGAAGCTTGCAACAATACCACAACACTTTTAATACGCACTCGAGCGTGCAGTCGCTTCAAAATGAGCTGATTGCAAGATCTGCGATTTCACAGTGGAATAAATCACGTTTAAATGCAGACGTGAGCGATTTCCTTAGCAGCCGTCGTGCTCGGCAAACATATATGGTATAGCTAGACCGGTGCAACTATGCGCTGTGCATATTAACTTGTTCATAGGTATTTGTGTGTGTTGTGTGTGTCTGTGAAGTGAAGTGAAGTGAAGACAACTAACAGCAGTGCGACACAGTTAACGGTACTGGCCACCCATCAATTGCGGAAACGTTTTAGTAGTAGAATGGTATGTGCAACAACTTTCGACTTTAAAATCCTAACTGTTGGAGTAGGACTTAATTGTGTGTATGATGGAGTGTTGCTATCGGGCTAAATGTTGTTGTTAGTTTGCTTAAATGTTTGCGGCTCCACTTCCTGTTGAGGTTTTCGCTCCATATGCATTGTGGCTATATCAAAGATGTAAGCAACGTAAGTAACTCAGGTGAGTTAGGTTTGCACATTGTGAATATCCCAGTAAAAAAAGTGAGTATCGTTTCCGCGGCAACTCATTATACTCAAGTAATGAGGAATTATTAGATGAAGTGAATAAATGAAAATTGTAAACCCCAATAGCGTTGTCTTTGTAACATAATAAAATAATTCCCAAGTGGGAAACCAAACGAAACAACCTATAAGTTGTAAGTAGGAGGAGACCACATTCAAAACATCCCAAGAATGGGAAAAAAAATTTCGGAAATCTATATAAATAAAAATCAATCGCCAAAATGAATATACRCTCATAACTTTCATACGACTGAACCAAATTAGATAATTCTTTTTTAATGTGGCCGTTGAGGTTCAAGAATGGTTTTTACGGCAAGAAAATTTCGAATAATTTCTGGGAAACCCCTAAAAGCAGCCCTTTTCTTTTTCCCATACAAACGAACGAATCTTTGTTTGCTAGTAACGCTAAGAGAACGGCTGCACCAATATTGATGAAATTTTCAGACGTTGTTTGTTGTGGATCGGGGAAGGTTTAAAAATAAAAATACCTTATACTTTTCATGAGGAAAAGTTGGATAATTGAATAGTTCCAAAAATTAACTCTTTTCCATACACATTTTTTTTTTTAATTTTTGTTTGTTTTGTTTTTCAATACTTTGATTTGTGAGTTATTTGAATCGTTCAATTTCGGTCACTTGCTTTTTAATTCCGACTATTCAAAAGAAAAATTATTGAAAATTATTCACTGAAAACTTTACATACATATATGTATTTCACGCAAAGTGATCAATTGCAGATTGAAATATGTTACGAAGCCACGAAGAGGTCGCGCTAATATTGGTCGGCGTTCTTTTTGTCATCAACGTATGACAGCCCAAGACACATGAACGACTACTCCCAGGATGCAATGACACACATGTGGAATTATGGATCGTTCAATCAACAATCGATCGTCACGATGTCATAGCACAACTTTTCAAACAACAGTTACGATGTTTGATGGTGCTGTTGGATGCTAGATGTACTCTGTTGAGTGTCAAAAGAGAGGTTTGCCGCACTTATACATTCTTCTTTGGATGGTAGATGATGGTTACACCAGATCAAATTGATGAAATCATTTCTGCGGAAATTCCTGATGCTGCGAACAATCCAGTATTATTCGAAGTGGTGAAAACCAATATGATTCATGGACCTTTCGAATATTACATACCCTTTTCGGTTTGAAACACTATCCATATCGTGCCATATTCGCCGCTGTTGTCTAATTCACATTCAAATCTCATGTCAATGTTGAAAATTGCAGTTTGGTGAAATCGATCAAATCCGGTTGCAAATACGTCACCAAAGAAAGCAACATAGCGGTTATTGGTCTTGAACGAGATGAGATCAGCAAGTATCAAATGGGTCGATACGTGAACTGCAATAAAGCGCTTTGTGGGATTTGGAGAATGGCCAAAGAGTATATTTCAACTCAGAGAATACAATACAGCCAATTAAAACACCGCCAGCAACAAAATTAACATTTACGAGTTTTCTCTATTCGGACCCGCAAAATTACGATGGTTTCTACCTTCGGCTAATGTTCGCGGTTCAACTTCATTTGAGTCATTGCCAACTGTGAATGATACGGTGTGTGCAAAATTTGGGAAAGTAAGCCAGCGAACAAAAATAACATTGCCAAAGACATTTTACATCGTCTTCGCTAAAAATTGGAAATGGGTCAATTCCGGTTGAKACTTCCGGTGGTTTGATATCAATTCCATTCGCCGTTTATCAATTCACGAAAGATGAACTCATCACGAATGTTTATCCGAACATTGGCCAAATTATCGTAATTCCTTAAGTGCAGTAATTCCTGAAGTTCACGATGTTAGCTGCCAAAAGTACCGATGTTGTTGAGTTAAACTGGAAGATTCAAAGTCAAATCCCGGGAGACTTGCGCTCATACAAATAGATTGATCGTCTTGACAATAAAGACGATACCGTGAATTATCCAGTGGAATTTCTAAATTCTTTGTAGAGGCTTGGTATCAAAGTTGGATCTGTCATTATTATGTTTCGCAATCTTCATGCACCGAAACTGAGTAATGGAATCCGACTGATTGTGACGCACCTATCGAATACAAGTGGACAGAATGCTTGCAATGATTTGCCACTCACACCACTCTTAGAAATCAAATCCACTTTCCACGCAGAATATGTGCGGTACGGTTAGAGCTTTGAAGAAAATTGCAGTTTGTGTAGAGACCCATTGTGAACTTGGATTTATAGACAAATTTAGTGCAAAAAAACGAAAAAAATTATTATACAACCACTGATCATTTTCATATGTAGATCAAAAAGGGAGCTTCTAAGTTTTTCTTCACTATCATTTGGCTAGTCGAAAGTCTTTTGTTTTTGAATGCTGCCAGGCAAACAAACGTAATCTTCAAACTGTATGTGCTTGGAAGCTTTTATACACACACATGCATACATTAAARTCTAAAACTAAATACGCTTCACGAACTAGGAAGCGAGCGAGCACGTGATCTGATAACGAAATAACAGAAAACTTGTACCTACGACTATTTGTAGACATTTTTCAACTCGGCTGAGCTAATATTCCAACATCCGCCGTCACACAGGCATACATATGTGCGTAGTATATGTATGCATGAGTATATTAGTGRAGGATTGTAAATAGGTGGCGTTAACGTTCGCACATTTGCTAACACACATGATTATTACGTAGAAAGTGCAAGCCAAAATATTTACGCCAAGCCATGCATAGTATTGTACTTGTGTAATCATGAATGTGTGCGTGTTCGCTGATATCAAATCGAAAAGGAAGTGTGCACCAGATTGCACACAACGAGCGACAGAGTAAATTAACGTCGAACATTTGTTTTATGCCGCAGGTGGCAAAAGCCTTTTAACCTGGCACATATGTATATATAAACATATACATACTTGTATACAGATGCGCGAAAGGCTTTGAATGTCAGAAACAGGTATATGTACGTATATACATACCTACATGTATATATGTGTGTGTTTGTTTAGATATTTGCTTTGCATTTCCGCAAAGTTATGCTGTCAGTGGAATTAATTTGTTTGCCATAGGAAAAAGCGAGCTTTTCACGCTTATAAATAAACTCGAGGCACTCTTGTAGCAATCACATAAAAGTACGCCGCCATGATTATCGTCAGTTTTAGCGCGGTAACGCTTAAGGACTTTGCAACAGGACGACCGGCAGCAGGACATAGTCTGCGCCTGCAATGCACCACAACTTTTGTGCCGAAACGTAATTAATTTTATACACTTTGGTATTCTTCATTCTTAAAAATTAAAATCTGCAACTAGTGCGTCTGAACATTGTAGCGTACTATGACATTAAATTCATTACCATCATAGATATACATATGTATAATGTAACATATTTCTACATCTTATATGTACATACATATGTATATAAAAATGAATCGCAAAATGTGTTGGTAAGCGCATAACTCAACAACGCCTGGACAAATTTAGATAATTATTTTTTCTAAGTGTTCCTTGAGATTTAAGGATGGTTTTTACGGCAAGRAAATTTCGAATAATAATCGTAAAATCCATCCTTAAACCTCAAGGAACACAAATGAATGTTTGTTTTTTAGTAACGCTAAGAGAACGGCTGAACCMATTTTGATGAAATTTTCAGAGGTTGTTCGTTGTGGATCGTGGAAGGTTTGGAAATAAAAATATCTTATGCTTTTCATGAGGAAAAGGCGGATAATTGGACAATTCCAAAAAGTAACTTTTTCCCATACATTTTTTTTTAAATTTTTTTTTTTGTTTTTCAATATTTTGATTTGTAAATTATTTAAATCGTTCAAATTCGGTCGCTTTCTTTTTTATTCCGGGTAGTTAAGGAAAAATTATTGAAAATTATTCAGTGAAAACTTTATGTGTGTTTCACACAATGTCATCAATTACAGATTGAAATTTATTACGAAGCCACGAGGAGGTCGCGCTAATATCGGTCGGCGTTTTTTTTTTTCACGAGTAACGTATGGCAGCCCAAGGCAAGGCAAGGCAAGAAGCACTCCCAGGATGCGATGCGTGTTCCAATGGAATTCCAATGGAATAGTTTATACCTTCAGTTGCTTTTGATTAATGTACACGATTCAACTTCATTTGAGGCATTGCGTACTGTGAATGGTACGGTGTGTGCAAGTTTTGGAGAAGTAAGCCAGAAATTACAATTGCTGGAACATGTTAGTCACTGGAATGCAAATGAAGTTTACACACTTTTCCAGATAACCATTTCGACATGTCAGCCTTCAAATCCACGTCAATTATGGGATAAGAACAAAAATGACATTACCGAAGACATTTTACATCGCCTTCGCTACAAATTGTAAATGGGTAAATTTCGCTTTATACTTCCAGTGGTTTAATATCAATTCCACTCGCCGAACTCAAATTATCGTAACTACTATTCCTTAAGTGCAAACGCAATGATAATCAACAGGAGACAATTATAGTCTCATGGTGTGTGGCATAAATTTGGAAATGATATTCCTTTTCACACGGCCAGAACGTGCTCACGAGTTGGAAAACCATCTTTTCTGTACACCGGAACAGAAACCAAAAAATGTTGTTTATCATGCTGAGTTACATTGAAAAAAAGTTAAATGATGAATTCCACTTTCTTTTCATTTCAAAACACATAATTTCACGCAGAACAACGGCTGSGGGGTCAGCTAATAGTATATATTTATGCATAAAATTTTAGGAGAATGTTCACCACACCCCAACAACAATCTAATCATTTTTGCAAAGTTGAAATGCATAAGAAAAGTAGCCTTCAAGGCTATATAAATCACAAAGGCGCGCCGATAAATACAAAGCCCTTTTCTTCTTCTTTTTTGGCGTAGACACGGCTCACGCAGTTATATATAGTCGATTTACCAACAGCATAAAGTCTTCAAAATAAAAAAACGGATTTTTTGAAAAAAATAGCGAATTATTATTATAGCTAGCTTTGACACAATAATCCTCCAACTTCCTTAACACGTCTTAGTGATGCGTTTTCTGGGCTTCCATGCTGCTACAACTTTCTTGTTCAACTGATATTTCTCTCCGGCAATGACGATAGTTTACAGGGTTTGTCCGGAAAGTAAGAGGACTAATTTTCTTCCGCCGCGAATATACTTCGGAGCGTGCGCGCATAGACTGGCTGCCCAGGCCGGGAAGTCGGGCTCGACTATGATTCGATCTAATGAAGTCCCGTCATTCTTTTACTCTTGATTTATAGTGTGTACCATTGAATATTCACAGTTTCAAATTGAGCACAGACGGCAYCCATCGCGCAACTTAGCGTAAGTTTTAAATAATATGATTAATTATCGACCCAAATAGCAGTAATAAAATACAACTTTCCTCAGTAATTCCATTAATTCTTTGAATTTCAATGATTTTTCCATTTATATTGCCAATTAAGAAGAAGAAGATTGTCACAATTTTTTATATACTCAAACAATATCAGAATAGTAAATAAAATATGTATATGGTTAGATTTCGGTTAAGACCAACATCATTTCCTGTATTCTCAGCCAGCTAAAATACGAGGTACAAGTCTTTATTCACTCAAGATCACATATGACTAGGTTTGGTCCATTTAAACAGCGTGAGCTATGGGAATTCAAAATTACTACAACCTTTTTTATATTCGTGTTTAATCTCCATATGTCAATGGAGYTTCAATGGAATCACGGCTACGGAATCATTGAAAATGTTACAGTGCTGTGTTTTAGAAATTCTAATTTTTCGCGAACTTTCGAGGCTGGTGCTTCATTTTCATTGGGGGCGTCTTTTTACATGGCGGATCCCAAGCCCACAGCACAACCCTGGGAAAGGAWGGTTCGCCTTCTCAGTATAGCTTGCCTTCAAACAGATGTTCTTTGGCTATCCAGAAGATACTTGGGCTAAGACCGGAAGTCGTGAGCTGCTTAAGCCATGTGTGAAAAAATCGTTTCTGGACACTGCCAAGTTAATGGAGTTATTACTATTTCCATTATTTCTACTGAACCACAAMTGTCATAAAAAATCAAAATCATTTTCATCTTATTTTTTTTAAGTTTTTAAAATTTTTTTCCTTCGCACCGGCCGACTTGCAAAATAAACCAATGTATACACATTACAAGCATACATATGTATGGATGTATATATACATATTCTTTCTTTGGCACATTTGTCTGTATGTTGAAGAAAACAAATACGAGCAACATATGCACAATTATAAGACTTTTAGAGCCTCACAAAACGACGCMTACTTCAACTACTAATGAATATTTTGACGTGACATTTAGTATAGATGTCATTAGCAGTACTACCAACTTACAGAAAAAAATTAGCAATTCGAAAAACACCTGAAGTATAAATTAAAAATTCACCTTTCAATTTGATCACAGTATTATAAGTATTGAAGAAAACAACCACGAGGAGATTTCACTCACGTCAGCTGCGTTAGGACAGTAGGTTTTAAAAGACATGAAAGATATAAGGCTATAAGTTCAGAAATGCGTTGCAATAGGTACTGATGGTTCTATTGCTATGTTGGGAGAACGCGGAGCTGTAAAGAAAATACAAAAAGAATCTACAAACGCTGAGATGATACCATCTTTTTTACATAAATTGAACAAATTGCTTTAATTGGAATGATAATGAAATGAAATATTCAGAGAAGTTAGAACATTTTTCCAAGTTTCAAGACCGAAACRTAAAACTGTTTTAGCTCAATTATTGGGCAGAGAAATTGTGAAGCTTTGTGAGACGAGGAYATGATGCCATTCATCAATTCACAGTCACCCTTCGAGAAATCGTTCAAGTACTGACAAAAATAAGCGAATGAAAGAATAGAACGACTGAAGTAAAAACGTCGAATTTAGTCACACTATGCAACTTAAAACTTATTATTCTGCAAAACGAATCAATCGACCTTGCGAAAGCATCAAACATCATAACAACATTGTTTACAACACTGAACACGCGAAGATGGATGCTGATCATCACTTTAATGAAATTTTTTCAAATGCTACACATATGGTTGAAAAATTAGATGTTGAAGTGRAAAAACCTGGAACATATGATCRTCAGAGTCATCGTAACAATCACCCATCTCAAAGCCGTGAAGACTTTTAGCGCTTTTTCAACAATAATGGAAAATGCAAATGAYTGCGAGAACACAAGTTTTTGACATAGAAAGCCTCAGCACTTGYGATAAGGATATATATCCGTCGATTAATATTCTCCTTTACGTACTCTGCACTTTGCCACCCACAAATGCTAGCACTGAACGATTCTTTTCTTCTTTGCGACGAATCAAGACTTGGCTCCGAACAACGATGCTCCAGAAAAGATTGAACGGCTTAGCACTCCTCAACATAAACTACGAAATTGCTGTGGAACCAGAATAAATAATAGAAAGATTTAGTAWAATGAGCAAACACCGTGTTGATTTTATGCTGTAAATTAAATGTTGGAACATGTATAAAAAATAAAATTATAGTTTAAAGTTAAACATTTCCTAAATCAATTACAAAAACCTAAAGTTGTAAAAAAAAAAGTCCACACTCGACGAACAAAGACCAAATTCTACAGGTCACTCACCATTACCGTCCTGATATATGGTGCAGAGGCATGGACGATGACATCATCTAATGAGTCGGCATTATTAGCTTTCAAAGTATTCGACACAGTACCCTGCGGAGGATGCGGAGGAAGAGGGAGATCTCTACTCCGTTGGMAAGACTACGTGAAGAACGACCTGGCTTCGCTTGGAATATCCAATTGAAGAAGAAGATTTTTTGCGAACACAAGTATTTAARAAATACCAAACCATTCATTGAAAATCAGAAAGTTGCCAATAACTTGTCGCTTGYGAGTCGTCCATCCACMTCTGTTRATGACGATAGCGAATGTCWAAGGAACAGTACTAGAAAATCGTTGTGTCATCAGAGTGACAGCAGAGAATCTCAACATCTCTTATGAATCGACTGTACCATTTCAGTTAATGTTTTTGGTATGAAGCGTGTCAACACAAATCGAGAATCATTGCTCAGCCACCGTATTCAGCAGATTTGGCTCCGTCTCTGTTTTCTGCTTTCCAAACTAAAAAACGCACTTCCAAGACCGCGTCCATTGACACAATATATAAAAACCGCCAAACAAGCTGTTCGCGTAGCCAAGCTGGCAATCACTCACTAATTGACAAATGCAGATCAAATTGCACACAACCAAAAAATAATATTTTTATTAAAAAAATATTAACGAGCCCATTTGCTCGTCTAATTAAAATGGACYTACATGTTTAGCTATGAGAAATCTACGTAGCTCACTCCTTGTGAAGTTCTAATAATAGTTTACACCAAAAAAAAGTTTACACCCAGAAATCGAAAAATTGTGAATGAAGTCACGGACTTTACTAACACTAGAAAACTGATTATCCTGCAAGAAAACATATTATGATTAACTATTTAAATTTTCACACTCAAAAAATGTATAAGAAATGTATGCTTAAATATTTCTACCCTAAATTGTTTATTTTATTATTGGTGAAAACAGCCATGTGGCACAATTGCTTTAACTAACAAAAAATTGGCCACAACAACGCACCCAAAAACCACAAAATTGTAACTAAAATAAATGGTTCAACACATTTTTTGAACACATTAAAACCAAAACAATAAGCAACAGCCGAATATGTTAAAACAAATTTAAAATGCGAACTTTTTACACTGATCAACTATTAAAATTTATATTTATTCCAGTATAGTTAAGTGTTTACTCGTGCCGCAGGCGACGTGGCGTATGAGCAACCCGGCACAGTCGAGCTGAGCAACAACATTTCAAACCACAAACCAAAACCTAAAATACGTGCTTTCGGCCATGCATGCATGTAATGAGCCAACAACAAACAACTTTGCTATCCAAGCAATAATAACAAATATAACAAAACGGCTAGCAACCCCATGCAACAACCAAAATACGGTACCTGTCTCTTATACACATCTAGATGTGTATAAGAGAATAACAAATATAACAAAACGGCTAGCAACCCCATGCAACAACCAAAATACGGTACTGCATGGTAATGCAATGTCTAGCGTAATTGTGTAGTTTACAGTTAGATTTTGGGTACATCTTCTCTAGAATTTTTCTACTTTCTCATTTTACTGCATTGGGACGTGATATGGTCGCTGGTGCTTATTTGCCGTGACCAAGCATACGAAAACCAAATCAATAAAAACTTCCTGTCCCAACGGTTGGCTATATTGSATAAGATCAACTAATATTATACTAAAAGCGTATAAACTCAATCTGGCAACTAAAACTAACTGTTAATATAAATATGTTTACCAACTTCTCAAAATAAGCATATTAAATAATAACATTTCCCTCATAAGTTCGAGCTCCTCCGACCTCCGTTTATAAATATTCTACCAATTTACAATAATTCATTAAATTAYCCTTTTCATATCCGCAATATCTGTTTTAAAGTCAACATCACTTACAAAACTCAATATATATCATATATTTCTAAAGCAAGTTTAATAACAATGATAACCCAACAGGAACTCCGACGGGAGAGGCGCAAGCGCACGTGTATAGAACTATCCGAGGCTAGAGAGTTTTTTAGTATATTTAGTATACTCTTCACAAATTGTAAATTTTTTAATACAAAAGTGCTAYAGTGGTCCGATCTGAACRATTTCTTCGGAGATTGCACCGTTCCTTTGGACAATAATATATGCAAAATGTAAATTCCGTGAAGATATTGTGTCAAATAAAAAWGTTTTCCATATAAGGACTGGATTTTGATCGATCAGTCTATGTGGTTATTTTATTAAATGGTGATGGTTTGACCCCTACATCACTTGACTACAACACATCACGTGTTRGAAAATGTTTACTTTCATTTTCGATTTTAGCAACCCCAAATGATTTTAGCAACACAAAAACTCAAACCGCCGATCGGGTAGAAAMAAAAACACAAGTCTGAAAAGAAAATTATAATTTCAATTTTCTAAATTCCCATGGTAACACAAGAAACTACACACGATTTTTGCAGGATTATGAAAGCTTGGAGCGATTTTATATTTTTTGGAACGAAAGTAAGTTACAAGCAAACAATCACTATTCAGGACAAATGGTCRGTTCTTTCTCTTATTCAGGGTTTATTACGACCAAAAGTTGAGTTATCAATTCTTTTTTAATATCGTCTCAAAGTGTGCTGAGATTTCGGTTAGCCTTGAAATTCTGGATGCTGTGAACAAGATGGGAAGCTTTTCATTGTGATCGAATTCAACTACAAAATAACAAATAAAAGTTTTCTTACAATTTGATTGATTGTATTGATAGTAAAAAAAGAAAAAAAACGTTAACTTCGGCTGAACAAAAGCTATAATACGTTTTTCAGACCATAAAGGAGTATAAAAAGATGATGCAATGACATCTTTCGAAAGAACATTCTTTGGCATTCATTTTTTGAAGATTATCTGTCCATACATTGACTTCAATTCTCGATGACTAGTTCCAGCATTTCGATTGGTAACTGTTCTCCGAAATTCTCTTAATAAATGCATTGATTGGGAAGTGGCCCCATCTTGTTGAAATTAAATATTGCCGAGATCACGACCTTCAATTTCGGACGTGAAATAGTCGGTGGCCCACAAACCACAACCGTTGTTGTACGTAGTTTGACAAGTAAATGCTATTGAAGAAGTACTTCTACTTGGAGCACCCATTATATACATTATAGGGACTCTGACGTTTCCTCTTGCATGTTATAACCTTCATGGCAAAGTTAATACACCCTTTTCAGGGTCTAATTAAATATTACATTGTACGAAAATATACAGGATTAAAAATGTTATTATCAAAGCAAATATATATGCATAAACAATATATCCATCTGATTTGAAAGTTTCTACTATTAATTACATTATAACCGATTAACTGTGAAATACAGGTACATACGTATAGGTAATTAAAATTCCGTGATCACTCGTGTTTGGAATTTAACCATTCACATAACCTGGTAGCGAAGGTATATTAGATTCCGAATGGCCTGCACCTCTGCGTGTCAATCTTATCATCAAAACCTCCGAGCAGTATTTCGATTTTAACTAATTTCTTCTTTTCGGCATTGATTTTGTGAAGGGAAATTTGCTCTAACAAATTTACTTGAAAATGTAAAACATGTATCATTGGRTTTTAGGTAACACAGGCACTGATATTAATACACTGTAAACCTCTCTCGTACATGAACTWGATCTTCTGGGCTTGCAACCAAGATTTCTGAATAGGTTTGTATATTCTTATCTTTATTAACACACCGAATAATAATATTTGAGGATACTCTTTCAGATTTATTCAATGTATATGCAGGAGTTCCTCAAGATAGTCATCTCGGCACGATTTTGTTATTTGTTATCGATATCTCTTCTGAAATATAATTCTCAAAAATTTTATTATATGCCGAYYACGTAAAGCTTTTTAAATCATATACTATACTTCATATGATGTCAGGTGTCTGTTGCAMACAGTTTTAAACAATTCTGTCGCATATGTCACGATTTTAATAAGTTCACATTATTCGTTTATAGCATATGAAAAATGAATGTAACGATTTAATGAACTATCGCAATTTCACAATAATTGAACAGAAGAAGTTGCCGTTTACTCTGATGTGCTCTACAAAAAAAATATTTAAGATAATTAAGATTTGGAAAATATCTGTATGATCCTTAAAAAGCATACGAAGAGTTGTCTTAGATTTAATCATATTCAAACTAATGCATATCCACTAAACATGCAAAGGTACCTCGTATTAAGTTTTAGAAACTTAATCTCTTAATCTCATTACTTACAAACAAACCATGTAAAGCTGCAAGTATGTACGCCTGTTCATACTTCTAAGTATATGCATAAATAAAAACTTGATACAAACTTCCATATTTGCACACTTTAAGAAGCATTCAACTATGCTTCTGTGTTGTTTAAGTGGAGGTGGAAAAATTCGTAAGATATTTTGCATAATGCTAACATTACGTGGGAACACAGAGTTGGCCAAGATTAAGAAGCTTGGCACTGACAATTTCATTTTGCTCGCGGACAATGAACCATCTTAGATTAAAAACTAATTTTTGGGTAGCAAACACAATGCCACAAATGTAAAAGTTATACATATATACTGTATATATATGGTAAACTCTTTTAACATTTATATAGGCACATACTTACATGACTAGATTAGCATTTTCACTTTGTATATAGAGTATTTAATTTATTTATAAAAAGGCATGGTAAATATTTCTCAATAGCATTAATAGTAATAAGTCAAAACTTTTCAAGTAATTCGTATTTTAGTAGGAATTTCACCCATTTTATCTTTATATACAGAGTCACAAAATACWCCCAAATGCATGATATCCGCGACCAAGTGTATATATAGTCCACGAGCTAGTCCCTCAGTTACGTCTTTTAAAGATCCATATAAACTGACCTTTAAAAAGTATATACTATAGTATATGAGGTCGATACTAGTGGCTTCCCTCATAGGAACGATATGAGCCTCCTTGGTATTTGGTGCCTTTATCCACTCAAAATCAAACTTAACATTCACTGTCTCATTAACACTGCGCACACGAAATATTTTTTCCCCGAATTCGTAAAATCTTTTCTTATATTCGTGTGTAGTTTAGTCTCTTAGTMTGTGTTTTTTTACGAAATGTTCTACTGGTGATTTTTATCATTAAGAAAAAATTTAACAACGATTTTGAAAKCAATGAAAACTTGCATCAAACGAGTCGTTGCTTCACCTCTGTTAATGAGGAGGAAACGAAAAAGTAAAAGCACATCTCTAATACAAAAAGCATTCCTGGAAACTTCGTGGAGCAAAACAAACGTTACGTCATTTCTAACGTATTTCTGACTGCATACATGGTATGCCCTAGAGCACAATAACAGTCTTAAAGTATTAAATTGTGAAAAGAACGTTTAAAAGCCAAAAGTTGCGATGTTGAAAATCTTCATATTAGGTATATGGAAGTTAAAGAAGAATTAGCCCGATTGAATCCATTTCTAACACACAAACATACCACTGTCAGAGAAGTATATTGGTTTCCAGCGAAAAGTGGRCGGTGCCACCCCCATCGTCCAATTCTCACATCGACTCTCATAAAGCTAAAATTGCGCGTGCACTCAAGTAATCATAGTTACGATAATTTGGCCAATGTTCGAATAAACATGAGTTTATCTTTCGTTGAAGTGAATTGACAAAAGGCAGTTGGAATTGATATCAAACCACACGAAGTATCAATCGAAATTTTCCCATTTCCATTTCTTAGCGAAGACGATATAAAATGTCTTCGGCAATTTCATTTTTGTTCGTATCCCATAATTGACGCGAATTTGAAAGCTGATAYGTCGATATGATCTTCGCGAAAAGTATACGAACTTCAGTGGCATACGAATTAGCTATCGCATCGTCCATCGTTTGTTTTTAGTGATTATCATGTTCCAGCAATTGCAATTGCTGGCATGCTTCTCAAAAAGTTGCACACATTGTACCATTCACAATATTCAATGTTTTAAATGAAGTTGAACCGTGAGACCCACAACAGTCGGAAAACTTTAATGAATTGCAAAAGTAAATATCTTTCAAAGCGCTTTATATTAGTTCACGTATCGACCCATTTGATATTTTCTGATATTATCTTGTTCAAGGTAATAATCGCCATGTTGCTTTCTTTGGTGMGGTATTTGCAAACGTATTTGATCGATTTCACCAAACTGCAATTCTCAACATTGACATGAGTTTTGAATGTGAATTAGACAACAGGGGCGAATATGGTACGATCCATGTGTTTTCAACTTCGATATTCACGCCTCTAAATTGAATGCCAAATGTTCTCTCACTGTCGTCTGGTGAGCGACGCCGATACAGTGAATATCCATAATTTCCAGTTTGGGTTTCTGAAAGAAAGCACATGGATAGTGTTTCGTGCATTTATTGTCAGACGTACAAACCAAAATGTGATTGTGATGTACGCAGGGGGGGGGTGCGATAAGGCCATGTGAGTTAAGGTCATGATGGCATTAACTCACATCTGAATGGAAGATTAAGCCATATTATTTTGAAAAAACRATATGGCTTTATCTCGCTTTTGAATTTGAGATAAAGCCATCATGGTTTCATCTCTTATCGCATCCTGGAAATGCTTCTTGCCTTGGGCTGCCATACGTTGATGGCGAAAAGAACGCCGACCGACATTGCGGCGACCTCTTCGTGGCCTCGTAACAAATTTCAATCTGTAATTGATCACTTTGTATGAAACACACATAACATTCACTGAATAATTTTCAGCAATTTTTCTTTTGAAGAGCCTGAATCAAAATGCAAGCGACCCTAATTGAACGATTCAAATAATTTACGAATCAAAAAATTGTAAAACAATACAAACAAAAATTAAAAAAAAAAAAAACCATATGTACACATATGAAAAAAAGTTATTTTTTGGAATTGTCAAACTTTCCGTCTTTTCCTCATAAAAAGTATACCGAACTTTTATTTCTAAACCTTCCCCGATCCATAACAACCTCTGAAAAATTCATCAAGATTGGTACAGCCGTTCTCTTAGCGTTACTAACAAACCAACATTAATTTTTATATTCGTATGTATGTATGTACATAACGTTTGTATGGRAAAAAGAAAGGGGGTGTTTTWAGAGGTTTWCCGGCAATTATTCGAATTTTTCTYKCCGTAAAACCATCTCTGAACTTCAACAAACATTTAAAAATAATAATTGGCCAAATTGGTCCAGACGTTGTTTAGTTATGCGCTTAGCAACACATTTTGCGATTTATTTTTGTATATAAGATTACTAAAAAGTATCGTGAATGGAGCCACGTCTTTTTAATCTTTAACATGAGGCCTGTGATAATTTATGAAAATACTTGTAACGTTTTAACCTCAAGGAGCATTTTCTACGCGCTATGACGTGCAATATTTAATACATGGGTTTAGTGCACCGTGAAGTATGCTTGCTTAATTATAAAATTGATTTTTAATCCAGTTAGTTTGCAATTAAAATTTCGAAAACGCCCCAGAGATAAAAAGGGATGACTCTTCTGTATCCTGGCGCGCTGTTGTTAACTCGGCTATAATCGCTCGCGTAAGCGGTGTCTACGCAAATAAATAAGAAGGAGAATTATAGTAAAGAGTAAAATGAACTTAGACCATTTYAGTATTAGCAGATGAAAATTTTTACGCCTCGGTTAATATTTGTGCTATTCGACACTGAATATCAAAAAAGAAAACAAAATTGTATATGAAAACAATTAAGGGTGAGCTAAGCAGCCGAACATTATAACCCATACACTACATACACTACATGTCTGTAAGACTGTCTGTAACATGTCTGTAAGACTGTAGTGTATGTAGTGTATGGGAGACCCGGCCKGATTTTAATTTTTACCAATACCACATACTATTAATACACACACACTAAATATACTTGTAGAGTAAAGTCAGCTGGATATGCCAAAATCCTGATATTATTTATGTAGGTGCTGGGTCAAGTTTTYGCTCAAATTTATCTATTTTAGTCACAAAGTTACACTGTTTTAAGTAAAACACACTCTATAATTTTTGTTGATATATGCATTATAAAGTAACGCAGAAGTTCGCAAATCTGTATATGAAGTATATGGGGCGAGGGAAGTATTGTACCATTGTCAGAGAAGGATTATCACTGATTTTCAATTATATATCGCACACATTGACCAATACTTTCGATCAAAAGTCAACTATATGTACTATGGTCCAAATATTCGGTATCTAGGGGGCTTAAACATTTTTGCTTAGATTTAAACAATTTTCAGTCATTTGAGAATTTATTTGACAATCCCMCTTCTGAAACCAACGAATTTCTCCATAAATCGTGCTCTACAACCTTGGCTGTCTATCATTAGTGCGGTCTGCATATGGTATTTCGATCATTTTATTTTTTTTATTTTTGCCGTTCCACTTATATATATATTATCCCGTAGTTCCTAGGTGAAGCATAGGGCCTCAATAAACAAATTATAATTCATTTTGTTTACAGCTATAAATTTAATTTCTCTCCAAGAATAACCACTTCTCTGTGCTCTTGCTTCGACTTCCCGTCTCCAGGTGTTGGCTGGTCGACGCGGTAGGTTAGGCTTCCTTGCGGATTCCAATCTAGCGCTGTTCTGCTAATATCGTCGTGAGGCTTTCGCAGAGTGTGGCCGATCCATTTCCATTTACGACGTCGAAATTTACATTCCGTTCCACTTACGCTGTGGTTTAATTCCCATTTAATCCATAGTTTATCTATAGGGGAACCCGACCTTAAAAGGGGCAATGATGCATTACGTGACTCTTTCTGCCACTAAGTCTATGTCTGACGCGRAACTTATCGGGTCAGGTAGTGAGAGTGTTAATGGAGCGACCCAGTTCAGTTACGTATAGCAAGTGTTCCAGTTTGTTTTGGACTTAACTTTGAAGTCAATGTATCTGTGGATGGAAAAGAACAACTCTATCTCTATAATGAGTTGCATACCTCTTCTCTCTGCGTACTCCGTKGATATTGTTTAATAGACGGGTCACTTTCGCATCGAGCCTATTTTTCCCTCTTGACTAATTCACTAAGCTGGTACCTTAAACAGATGGTTCATTACTCTCCCGCTTAGTCGATCCCTTACAAGAGGTGTGCTACTTCGCCCGTTTTTAACATTTAGTACGCTCATGAGTTCAGAATCGTTCTCCTTACTCCGGAGATTTTTTATTTCCGGAAAGAACCCCACCGTCCAACAGCCARTATCGCGTGTCTAGCAGCTCCGCAGCATTTGTTAGCCTTCTGGGCAGGTTTTACATCTCCTATCGAAATGGCGAACTTTTTGCTTGTCTGTGAACGGGGTTGGGTCTACCACAGCCGAAACTGTGGGTAGATTACCACTTACGTGGGTGCCACCTGGAGCATTGATCCATTTCTTGTCACATTCGGTTTAATTGCGTTTTTACCTTATGCTAAAAGGTGGAAGGGTATTTTGGAGGGTATTGTTCGCTTCTTCATYCTACTTCGCGAGACGCTTAATTGAAGCCAATCGAGTTATCTCATTAACCCTCCTCCTTTCACAACACCGGCTTAAACCGGCTAATTGGCGGAGTTTCTGGATATAATTACTCTAATTCTTTCAGTTTAATTTTAATAAATGGTTGATATTTAAGTGGAAAACTAAAATTCAACTCAACTCCAATTAAGTTGAAATTTTGCTATAATATATCTCACAGWGTATCAAATTTTTTCGGTTAGCAACAGACTGTGGGATATTCATATTCTTTATATGGGGACTTCAACAGATATGGTTCGATTTTAACAATTTTTAAGCTTTTATTCAAAGTTTTATTCGAATTTCAAATCATACAATCGCACAACTGGTATATACTATACATATAGTTTATATAAATCTTATATGTTGTATACCTTTAACCGAATATGAGTACTTTCGATTTTTTTTATCGAAAATAGGGGTAAATCAATGAGACTTAGAGAAARAATTTCGTTATAATAATGTGCCCTAGTGGTAAACCATAACCTCCTACCCTAAACATAAATATTTTCAGGGTTCAGGTTGACTTTGTACTATTATACTTATTATTCAGAGAGCATCGCTTTTGATAATAATATGACTCAATGCAAAACAAAGTTACAAATCGTATAAGCTTTACCCGTAATCCCCATATGCCTAAAGTAAGATGTTTAATATACTTGAAACCATGAAAGCTACGTTTGTCTATTATCTATAAAATGCGTGGAACCAAATCTGATTTTATCCATTCACGTTTTGGTCTAATAATAGTAATTAAAATTTTAATATTTGAATATTTCAACACCTGAAAATATWTCCCTGGCAAATTCTTATCTTCTTAATAGGCGTAGACACCGCTTACGCGATTACAGCCGAGTTAACAACAGCGCGCCAGTCGTTTCTTCTTTTCGCTACGTGGCGCCAATAGGATATTTCAAGCGCAGCCAGATCCTTCTCCACCTGGTCCTTCCAACGGAGTRGAGGTCTTCCTCTTCCTCGGCTTCCCCCCGCGGGTATAGCGTCGAATACTTTCAGAGCTGGAGTGTTTTCGTCCATTCGGACAACATGACCTAGCCAGCGTAGCCGCTGTCTTTTAATTCGCTGATCGCTCATCGTTCCATCGAATGCGATATTCGTCGTGGCCAACGCGCAAAGGACCATAAATTTTTCGCAGAACTTTTCTCTCAAAAACTCGCAACGTCTACTCATCAGTTGTTGTCATCGTCCAAGCCTCTGCACCATATAGCAGGACGGGWATTATGAGTGACTTATAGAGTTTGGTTTTTGTTAGTGGAGAGAGGACTTTGCTTCTATATTGCCTACTCAGTTCTTGTAGCACCTGTTGGTGATGGCAAATTATCACAGTATAAAATGTTCGAATATATCGARCTTAGCTCTTCACTTGTTTTAATTGTTTGGATAGGTAGTGGAGATAAAGCGTTTTTCGTCTTATTTACAGTTAGGGTTATAAATAGGAATAAAACATCAATACTGTTGTCATCTTGGGTAAGTTAAGTAGTTGGGCTGATTCTCATATAAAAAGGCGAAGTTGGTCTCACTTGAACATCTGTGAACGGTGGTCTCAGAACACCTACCATGGATGATACTTTCCTAAGAGCAAATAGTTCAGAGAATCCTCATCGTTACAAAGCCTAGGTAAGGCAGCTAATATCAATTCCAGATACTTCGCCAGGTTCGCCGTAATTATGTGTACMGAGACATCGAAATGTCGAACCAGCTTCCGTGAGTCTTATAACAGTTCACAGATACTATGTGACGTTGGGTGCCATCATTTATGTTGCCCTGAGTGCATTGCAGATACCAATGAGTGCCCACCAAACAACCATTCCATTAAACATTCCTCAACTCCGCCACAATAGTTCTCTCGCAGAGGAGACTGCACAAAGGAAGGTCCTTAAGCATAAGGCTGCCCTCTATCCATGGCTCTACGGAATGCAGGCACTATCAACAGAGTTTGTTGAGCTTTTCACAGCCTGTTCCTGAAAATTCAATATCTGTATATTGCTCCATTTACCCTCCTAACATTTTTAATATAAACTGATAGGCCTTGGCAGTGACGTGTGAGGTTTTACCAATCTTTAGTCGAATGTCACTTTAAGCGACACGTCTAAACCTGTAGAACTGAGTACAACCTTCTCCGCATTTTGTGATTCCTAATCTCAGATTTATGCATAGTATAGCAACATAGTTTTATGCATAGTTTTATACAATGTCCAATCGGCACTTGAACCACTTCTACGTACCTTTTTGAACATTCTTCTGCCTAAGTATTTGCTCTCTGCTAGTTTCACTCTCCACCAAAGGGGTTGTCCCTTTGCCTTTCCAAGTTTTCAATGGACAAATGTAATCTAGTGTATATTATTATTCTTTTGGAATTAGAGACATGACAGTCGAGTCTGGGTAACGGAAATGATCCAGACTGTTATCCTGTCACTTCGGTAGCATTCTTCGAAAGTACGTAAGGTGAGTTTTCTGCGCTAAAATAACAAAACAAAACTTTGTTGAAAGGTAAACTTCCGGGAAACTTACAATGGTATGTAATCGTTTGGAGCGAACAAAAAGGAAAACAAGGTAAAAYGTTAACTTCGGYTGCACCGAAGCTAAGATACCCTTCACAGGTGCATTTGGCAGTAACTTTTAGTAACTATGTATATGAAAGCAATATGCTATAGTAATCCGGTCTGATCAATTTTTTCGGAGATTATATTATTACCTTAGATAGTAATCCATGTCAGTTCAGTTTGTATGGCAGCTATACGCTATAATCAGCTGATCTGAACAATTTCTTCCGATATTACATTATTGTCCTAGAAAATAACCTGAGCCAACCTTTGGGAAGATACTGAGATTTTTCGTGCCCAAAAAATAAGGTGAAATTTGAATTTAAACTACGCGCGTCGAAGGATTTAGAGAATTTTTTTTTTACGTTGGTAGTACTGTCAGTCACATTTATGTCAAATTTCATGTCAAAATATTCATTAGTGCCGTTTTGTGAGTTTGTCGTTTTTTGCGATGTCGAAATTTATTGAGCAAAGAATTTGCATTAAATTTTGTTTACGGGATAAATTTTCTCCTGCGGATACGTTGAGGATGGTGCAGAAGCCTTTGGTGATGAGGCTATGTCTAAAAAAAAAATTTTAAGCCTTTGGTGATGAGGCTATGTCTAAAAAAAATGTTAACAATTGGTATAGTGAGTTTCAAGCCGGCCGTGAACGTTTCGAAGACGAAGAGTGTCCAGGGCGACCATCAACCTCAACCGACGAAGCTCACGTTCAACAAATCAAAGATTTGGTGTTGAAAACCCGTCGATTAACAATTAGAGACCTTGATGATGAAGTTGGCATATCGAAAGGCTCAGCCAATACCATTTTGAAGGATGTTGTGGACCTCAAGCGTGTCAAAGCTCGACTGGTACCGAAAATATTGAATTTTTTAAAAAAAAAGGCCTCACGTTGAAGTGTGTGAAACTATGCTTTCCGACTACCAGGGTGTCATGAAATGCATTATAACTGGCGATGAGACTGGGATCTATACTTACGACCCCGAAACAACCGATCAATCGAGCGAATATCGTACCAAAAGAGAGCTGAGACCAAAAAAATCGCGCCAAAGTCGCTCAAAAATCAAGGACATGTTGACTGTTTTCTTCGATTATCGTAGTGTTGTGCATTATGAATTCCTTCCAACCGGTCAAACAGTCAACAAGGAATATTATTTGAACGTTATGCGTCGTTTGCGTAACGCTATCCGACTAAAAAGGCCGGAATTGTGGAAAGACAATTCTTGGTTTTTACACCACGATAATGCACCATCCCATACTGCCCTCGTAATTCGTGATCATTTCGCCAAAAACTCAACCCATATTGTTCCTCAACCACCGTATTCATCTGATCTGGCGCCGTGCGACTTTTGGCTTTTCACCAAGTTCAAAAGACCGCGCCGGGGACACCGTTTTTATACGATAGAGGAGATTCAAGCCACAGCGAAAACGGAACTGAAGGCCATCCCAGAAACTGACTACCACCAGTGTTTTGAAGATTGGAAAATCCGTTGGCATAAGTGCATTGCATCGAGAGGGGACTACTTTGAAGGGGATGAAATTGATTTGGAAGAATAAATAAAAAAATTTCAAAATAAATACAATGTCGCCTTATTTTTTGGGCACACACAGACGGACATGTCTAAATCGACTCAGCTCAACATACTGATCATTTATATATATGTGACCTGGTCTACGGAAAGGGAGCTTAGATTTCAAAAAANCATACTGCCCTCGTAATTCGTGATCATTTCGCCAAAAACTCAACCCATATCGTTCCTCAACCACCGTATTCATCTGATCTGGCGCCGTGCGACTTCTGGCTGTTCACCAAGTTCAAAAGACCGCGCCGGGGACACCGTTTTTATACGATAGAGGAGATTCAAGCCACAGCGAAAACGGAACGAAGGCCATCCCAGAAACTGACTACCACCAGTGTTTCGAAGATTGGAAAATCCGTTGGCATAACTGCATTGCATCGGGAGGGGACTACTTTGAAGGGGAGGAAATTGATTTGGAAGAATAAATAAAAAAATTTTAAAATAAATACAATGTCGCCTTATTTTTTGGGCACAGACAGACGGACATGTCTAAATCGACTCAGCTCAACATACTGATCATTTATATATATGTGACCTGGTCTACGGAAAGGGAGCTTAGATTTCAAAAAWTCYAAAAAATTAAATTTCACTTTTTAGTTGATTCGGATGGAACATGAGATTTTTAACAGCTGTTTCCCAGAAACTAGTTTTCGCACGTTAGCTCCCTTTTCGTAGACGAGKTCACATATACTTTATAGGGTCTCCCACGCTTCCTTCTGGGTGTTACAAACTTCGTGGCAAACTTGATATACCCTGTTCAGGGTATAAAAATTATATGTCGGAGAAATAGCAAAAGTAACCTATCCATTATCGTAATTTAAGCATTAAATCAAAAATCAGCAGTTATAACACGTTATAGTTTACTCTTTTTACTTATTAAAATATGTAAAATTAACATATATATTTTCTTTATAAAAAATAATTTCGTTTCTCCGTCGGTTTTTATTTACGTATGTTGTGTTTTGCATATAAAACTAGCTGACCCCGCAGCCGTTGTCCTGCGTAAAATTACATATGTATTTTGAAATGAAAAGAAAGTTGAAATTTTTTTCAATGCAACGCAGCTTGATAACTAATATTTCTTGGTTTCTATTCCKGTGCGTAAAGGTACAGATTAGATGTTTTTCCAACTCGTAATGACGCCACRTATATTTGGCAGTGTGAAAAACATAGCATTTATGCCACACACTTTGCGACTATCCTTGTATCCCGTTGATTRTCATCTCAATTGCAATTTTCACTGGAAACAGAATACGTTTAACTAAAATGGAAAATAGTTACATCTTAAAGGAATTCGTAGAATCAGTCCACAGGAATTGTTTTCGGATGAATTGTATAWATTCGTCCTAATGCATTAGTAGAGCACACCTGGATGTCCATCTACTGTTGACCTTGCTTTCCATGTATAATATCAAGGTATTTCCGAATAGARCTTGGATAGTGYTTCGTGCATATATTATCAGACATACAAACCGAAAAGGGATTGTGGTGTCCCCAAGGTCCATGAACCATATTGGTTTTCACCACTTCGTTTAATACTGGATCTTTCTCTGCATCATTAACTTGCGCAGAAATGAGTTCATCAATTTGATCTGGTGTAACCACCATCCCCCATCCAAAGAAGAATGTGTGCGTGCGACAAAACTCACTTTTGCCACTCAACAGAGTACGGCTAGCATCTGACAACACCACATTGCTTCAAGACAAAATCCATAAAACATCGTAGCTGTTGTTTGAAAAGTCGTGCTGTGACATCGTGAYGATCGCTTGCTGATTGACCGCGATCCATAATTAAAAACAAACAAAAATTAAAAAAAAAAAAAAAATTGTATGGAAACAAGTTACTTTTTGGAATTGTCCAATTTTACGCCTTTTCCTCATGAGAAGCATACGGTTTTTTAATCCCAAACCTTCCCCGATCCACAACGAACAATCTCTGCAAATTTCATCAAAATTGGTTCAGAATGGCTGAACGTAACTTAGCGTTATTAACCAACAAACATTCATTCGTTTGTATGGGAAAAAGAWAATAGCCGTTCTGAGGGGTTTTCCGGCAATTATTCGAAATTTTCTCAACGAACACTTAGAAAAAAGAATTATCCAAATTTGTCCAGGCGTTGTTGAGTTATGCGCTTACCAACATATTTTGCGATTCATTTTTATTTATAAGATATACATACATACATATAAGAATACTACAATATTGTAATAAATTGTTATAATAACATTTTCCGAGACTGTAATGCCATTCTTATTCTGGCTCATGAGAAGCCCCATGCTGCAAGAGTCTGTCAGAATTATGGGCACCTCTAATAGCTGGCCCGATATTATCTACCATCTCTAGTGGTCATCTGATAAATAGCAAAACCTGACAATCTATGCTAACTCTCTCATCAGACTATCTGCCATAAATACCCCGATGGAGAAATCTCTCGACTTTATGTCTGTGCATAACYATATCTTCGTTAACTTTAACTAAGCTAACTGCGTCGGCGAGACTCCTCCCAACCATGCCGATACCGATAAGTGATTTCAATTTTGAGATTAGGCAAATGGTAAAAATTAATAGCGCATCTGAAGTCTTGCAGGCGGGAATAAGCTTTGGAATACTGTCAAAGCTTTGTCTAACGCGAAGAGACTTGATTCTCTAACAATGCCAAACAATGTGTTACCCGATGTCTGCGCAAAATGCTAAAATACTGGTTCGAAATTTCTTAAATAAAGCAAAATCCTCTAAATTCATTGGTTCTGATGGAATAAACATGCTAATGTTAGAGCACCTAGGCTCTACCGGAGTAAGCTACATTACCCAGGTCCTCAGCCTGCCTTTGACACTCTTCAAATAACCGATGTGTGAAAGATTGGAAGTGTGGTCTCACTACTGAAACCTGAGAGACCCAAACACAAAAGGAATTTTAACTCCTTTCTTGATACCTTGCACAKCACCACCACCACAGCACTTAGCGTCAAAAACACCCAAATAGTGCATGATCTCAACCAAAAATCGCCCTGTGAGAGGACGATCATCTTACCGTTAGACTTGTCAAAAACCTTTAACACAGTCAAGCACACAACACTACTTTAGGACATCGAACAATCCACGCTCCCTCCAGCGCTGGAGAGGTGAACTATGAACTACCTGAGCAATCATTCATTCGTACTATTTCGAGATAAAAATTCCATATTGAGAAGATTTAAAAAGACTGTACAGCAGTTTGGTGTCCTCTCTCTGCTACTGTTTAACTTCTACATCTCGAAACTCTCACAGCCACCAGAGGAGTTTTCATAAGCTCGCACGCTGATGATTRCACGATATTGAAGTCGGGGCAATGGAATCGACGGTATGTGCTCAAAAGTAAACAGCTATCTCTCCGACCTTTCGCGTTTCTTCTCTGCACGTAACCTAACACTTTYCCGGCAATTCCCACGACAGCCGGTTCTACGTACCGGAATTGACTCGGATTTTWTCCGACCAAGGGCTGTTTTTTCGGCGATYTAACCCCGTTTGGATCGGTGAGTACTAATTTGTGTTTGTATCTGTATCCTCCTGACTCGTGCTKGCATTGAGTACAACCCGCGCCCGGAGGAATTTTTCTGTCGCGTATGCGCAAAAAGGCTTCATCCAAACTCCACCTCGGTCAGGTGTAATACATACAATGGATGGAGCCATCTTAAGACTTGTTCAGGCCTTAAGACTCACAGGGAGTGAACCACGCAAGAAACGCAAGTGACCCTAACGCAACTTCATTCTGGATATTGTAGCAGGTTAAACTCTTACTTATCCAGAATTGACCCTGACATACCTAATGTATGTCCTGCATGTAACGAGTCCCCGCATGATACTGGTCTTCTCTTTGCATGCCCTACAAAACCTACTCATCTAACACCCTCCCGCCTTTGGGCCGACCCCGTCGAAACAGCACGTTTCTCGGGCCTCCCGTTAGATGACCTCGATGACAACTTATCTTAATCTTACCAACCTAACGGGGACCATATAACCGTTACAACAACAACCCATTTGTCGCTTTTGAGGACAATAATAGTTGTAGGAACATTTTGTTTCAGAGATGTACTATTAAAGTSATTTATGTGTTGTATATATTTATAATGCATTAAAAAATATTAAGATTTTTACATAAGATAAAACTTTAGGATTATATAAAATTAAAGAAGAGACAACCGCCCTTATAATATTCAAATTGTATATGCATACACGTGTATGTCCAATATATGCATATTCATATATGTATGTATGTACGTCCAAATTCTGTACAAAATATATGGGACTATTACATGGATATAGTATAAATACTTTTTTACCAGGTGATTTATTTTTTATGCTCATGAAGCTTCAATGCATTGGTGAAGCCAGTCGTGTCGAAGTTTGCGCCGTTTGACGAGAACTTGTCTTCATACGTAAATCGCTCACTTGCTTAATGAGCTGATCCTGCAAAGCGAGCAATTCACGTGTACGATGGTATATTCGATTCTGCGGTCGTATGCTTGGATTCCAACGACAATATAGACCTTTCCATAATTTTACGTAACGCATACTCGCAATTGGACGCAGTACAGTTTGAGCTCCATGCGAAAAAGCTAGCGGATTTAAATACTGATTCAGTGAGCCATTAATATATGTCCAAAGTGAAACAGTCTTGTGTTTAAGATCTGTAATAAAATTGATTAGAAATTGATAATTCAGTCTATATTTATGTTGTAAAACATTGTAACGAACCTTCCGCTATGCGCTCAGCTTCTGTGTTGTACAAGAAAGTGCCAAAGCGACAAGAATACAAATGGTCTATAATCGTTATCAAAAAGTGTTCATTGAATTCGAAAGCATTTGGAAATTGTTGACTAACTTGCCAAACACAATCGATGAATTGCAAGAAAACTGGTGAACGATCCGCATCCGAATGGCGATTATCACCATGACCAATTCGTTGTTGAAATTTGTGGCCAAAAGAAAGCCACTCTTTCTCAATTAGTACCTCAAAGCCGCGCAAGGTGCGATAATATGGATCCAACAATAGCATAGATAGTGCTGTGAGCTGAGCAGTTCTATCCCAACCATCTGAACAATGCACCACCACCGATGTACTCATTGTCTCTACTTTGTCAACAATACGCACTGCTCCGGCTAATATGCATTTAATGTGCTTCAACCATAATGTGCCATCAATCGCTGAAAGCCATTTAGAATCGTCTATGGTTGGATAGCAGGCCTCTTTTACTTTTCGTAAACTTTCACGCATCACATGTATGTTGTGTATATCAAGAAAGTGGATTTCCACATTTTTATATGCTTCTTCCGACTCATAGCCACCACCTTTGGCTTTATTAGCTATAGCATTAGCACTCGGCCGTGCATCTATGATTGCCAATTTATCCGATTGTACGTTTGCCTCCATAATATAACTAAGGTAAAGTTCATCATCTGCACTGCGCTTGCCTCCTACCCCGACCAAGGGTTGTGAACATCGTGTTATAGTTGCTTGTGAGCGTGGATGTATCCAAGATAGTACCGGCAAACGGCAACGTGAACGAAATTGAGCTACACGACGCAAAAATTCATCAGAGGCTGCTTTGGGAACAGCCCACACTACGGGATAACTATCGCAAACACCGTAAGCTTCGTTCAATTTTGTTATGCGCCACATATCATTTGGCACACCCATACGACGTAACTCTGCTAATGGTTCATAGACAGCCCAACCATTTTCCGCCGGTGACGGTGATGGTCCAGATGCGGCAGCATGAGCAAACGCAAACAGCCTACCACTGAACGACAGTGGAAAAGCATACGACTGTAACTTTTCAAAAACGGTACGTCGTGAGTGATTTTGTTGTTTATGCGCGAAACGTAGATTTCGCATATCCTTACAGAATATTTCAATTCCATATGAGTTTTCACCACGTGATGTTGCACCTCCAATCTTTTCCACCCGTGCAATTACACCCAATGGCACATCGACAACAACAGGTGGATCATGGTCCCGTAAAGAACGAAAATATAAGCGATAATTGGTAATTGTTAAAGCACCAAATGCTGGACCCCTAAATGGGCAAACATATGTAACATCATTTTTTAGATCTTGGTCTTCCTCGCCATCGAGATAAACAAAGGGCGTGTCGCGTGTTGCACCTGCGTCTACGCCGTGCTTCGAACCAATTGAACTAGACTTTGAGTCAGCTGTATCCAGAGAATTAGTGCTGGCATTTTTTGTTGCAATTTTATCAGCTAAGCTGTTTGTAGCATCTAATGTTTCTGCCTTATCCATTGCAATTTTATGTTTTCACACAAATTTATTTCAACAAGATGCACTTTTACACAATAAACAATTACCGAAAGCTGTCAGTAGTATACAGAGTTACCACGGTTTTGTTATTTAGATATTTGTTAAATATATTAT
>NW_017537069.1:46172-54575 GCF_001853355.1 Bactrocera latifrons
GTTGTTTTGTGTACATGCCGGCCATTGTTATGTTGCTGCCCTCTCACAAACGTTCTTGTAGTAGGATTCACAACGCCATTTTCAGTTCACTGTCGTGCTGCTGCAGTCTGTCGTTAGCATTGTGTTCCGCGCATSATGCTGTAAACGCAAAGAAGCAGCAGACTTCAAGCGACATCTGTCAAAAAATAGCAAAGATCGACCATTTTTGAGCAGTGTTGCCTTCTCAAATTTGGTAAATTCAGCTAAACGCACGGAATTCTTGTGCATTGCAAACTTGCATTAACATGGGTCATATGCGCAAGTAAATGTAAATTAAGCCCGCTAATGCATATTATCGCTGTCGTCTGTCAGGGCTATTACATTTGATTTGACTTGTATTTGAAATTTACTCACTTATCACCATGTGTTTGCCCAATTGCTCATTTGCAAAGTTAAAAGTTGGAAAAATTAAGACATATTGAAAAAGAATATGAAATATACATTATCCCTTCGCAATCCGTTCATGTTTACTCATTGTCAAAACAACGCGAAACATGTATGTCCCGTATAACGAAARGATTTCCATTAGTACAGGTTTGACTGGCCTTAAAATTCTACTAATCCGCTGGACCCTAATAAAGAGAAGTGTTAGTGATGTGAAACAGTATCAAAATAAATCTAAGTAGAAGATTTATAAATCGATAATATCGATAACTATGTGAAGGAACGAAATCAGCTGTAATTTGTTGTAAATATAATCCTGAACTGTAGTTTGTTGAACAATMTTAACAAAAAAAGAAATAATATCTTAAKTGTGGAAAATATTAATGTCCTTTCTAAAGAATATAACATAAAATTTTTCAGYGCTTACAACGAAAAACATCGAAATGTTGTTGGGTACACGCTAAACAGTATCAGTTTGTTTGATGACTCTCCACACATTGCAATATCAGTTTATCCCACGGGAATTACTAAACCACACTAGCCGCAAACGGACACCCAATGTCGCAAGAATTCGGCGGCGTGCCAATTGCCTTGCCCAAGTCTCGCAGCATATATGCCGTATCTCTAGCTGTACTCTTGGCCTTCCTATTATTTTATTACTACTATGGAAGTCTTTTAACCATCCTTTTACTTTTCTGTATTACATCTTGTAAGTATGCAAACAGTTACTTAAGTTAGTCAAATAATTTAAATATCGCTTTCCAGTTGGCTTTTATTATTTGCAAGATATGCTCTTATATCATCCTGATCTGCCGGCAAACTCTCGCATTTATGTGCCTATCCCAAAAATGCATAACCTGCCACATGAATCAGTCAGTATTCACACACCAGATAAAGTAACATTGCACGCATTTTGGGTGTCGCAGCCGAAGGAGCGTTCAAAGGTGGTGCCAACTTTTGTTTATTTTCACGGAAATGCTGGCAATATGGGTCATCGTATGCAAAATATTTGGGGAATATTTAATCATCTTCACTGTAATATATTAATGATAGATTACCGTGGTTACGGCTTTTCAACTGGTGTACCCTCGGAAAAGGGGTTATCATTAGATGCTCGCGCTGTAATAGATTACTTGTATACACGCAACGATTTAGATCACACAAAGATAGTATTATTTGGTCGTTCATTAGGCGGTGCTGTGGTAATTGATGTAGCCGCAGATACAGTGTATAGTCAAAAAATTATGTGTGCAATTGTAGAAAACACATTTACCAGCATACCAGAAATGGCCGTTGAATTAGTTCATCCATCCGCCAATCTAATACCAAAATGTTGCTTTAAAAATAAAGTAAGCGAGTCAATTAACAGATAATATAGCGCAATATTTATATACTTCCTTTATATTTTAGTATTTATCTTCATGGAAAATTGGTAAATGTTCAGTACCATTTTTATTTATATCAGGTTTGGCAGATAACCTTGTACCTCCTCGTATGATGCGTACTTTATATATGAAGTGTGGAAGTGAACAAAAGCGCATACTCGAATTTATAGGAGGTGCTCACAATGATACCTGGATAATGGACGGGTATAGTAAATTTCAAGGTGTGTGGTGCATATTGACATAAAACCGAAAATATATTACGATAGAGTACAGAAGAATTAATAAAATTGTTACCGTATATTGCAAACAGATTTAGGATTTCTTTTGAAGAAAAATACGTCATTAAATTTCGGCTTATAGTATGCACCATACGTTTTACACCGATTTTACCGATAGATTTATATCATTTGCTTCTTTTTCAGGTACTATCAGGGTATTCATCAATTTCTAGTCGAATGTCGAAGTATTTCAACAGCGCCATTAGAGAAACCACCTGAAAAAAGCAATGTGTGGCATGAAATACAGGATGTTTAGCTCGTCGATATCTAATGCGATTCAGGGTTTTGGGTCTTTATATCCCGAGTATTAGAAATGACACATATTAATACACTATAACTTACTATATACATATGTACTATAATTCCATGTCTTTAACGTGAGTGATTTACCATACTTTTGATATACTTAAAAAAATGTGTGGAATAACGCTTAGGTGTTTCACTCTTTATGACGCATAGCTTTAAAAGTTAACTAAATATGGTATTGAATTAGAGCAACTCGTTCAATTATAAAACATAAATATTTTTGCATATAATTTTATTAAAATATGCGTATTTTCAGTAAATTTAATAAATTATAATAATTTGCAGTAACAAACAGCGAAAATAAATGTAATGCATTAACTTAAAAGTATTTTTAGGGTAGTAAAAACATATTTACAGTTACAATAGTACTATTTATGTACCTTATAAGCTAATTAATTTCTGATTTTTAAATATATATACATAAACCAAACAAGATTGAAAACTACTCCGTTTCGGGATACTAAATTATGTGCGATAAGATTGTCACAAATTTGAATTTTCAATATATCATCCACTTTATTGGTTCACAGCATTAGATTACGTTACATGCGGACTCTTTTGTCGCTCATTTTCGTCAAATACTCTTTTGTTGCTGCAGATTCCGTTCAACGATGCACCAACCACAATGATATACGAAATCAGAAGAAAAGTGAAGTCACATATTATAGTTGGTGAAGAAGTTAATTGAAAAAATTATAYACATAGATTTTCGCTTCCAAATTTCAGATTTAAACTAAGGTTACGCATAATCACTATCAGCTTGGTCATCCGGTTCATAATCAGAATCAATATTCTCGCACTCATTATGATTTCTATTATTTTTGGCACTATTGCAATGACCAGATATATTTTCCTTATCCAAGCACTCGTTTACTTTTACCTCTCTTTGCGACCGGTGATGGAAGACAAAGGAGACGCATTTACTCGACAGCCATGCCTGGGCTAAAATGGTGTCCGGCAGCCCTTTGTTGTTGGAACAGTGATACCAGTGTGATAAATGTACAGTGCAGTCGCTATCTTCAGGGGGCGGTTGCATTTGTATATTATTAACACAACGTTTACACTTTAACCTACAAGGACGTTAATGAAATTTAGTAATATTTAATCAGAAAACGTTCTACTTACTTAATATGAGTATCGGACAAGATATCAGCATCGTAACGGAAAAGATCTTTAAGATCTTCACGTGTGAAATGTTTCTCATTGCTTTCATTATTATCAATTATTGTGCTCGATAATGATTTTTTATGAGTCTGACGTTGCAAAATTTTCTCTTCAATCGAGCCCGTCTACGAATAAAGATGAATTGTTGCAAATATAATGAAATACAAACATAAAAATTTAGCACAACTTACGGCTACCAAACGATATATATAGCATGGCTTTTTTTGACCATCACGCCAAACCCGAGCCATTGCCTGCTCATCGTTTGCGGGGTTCCAATCGGGATCGAACATGAAAAGACGATTAGCTCCAATTAAATTTAAACCACAACCACCAGCTTTCGAACTCAACATGAAGAGAAAACAGTCGGATTCAGGATCATTAAATTTATCCACTACCTTGCTACGCTTCTTTATTGTCATAGAACCATCGAGCCGGACATAACTGTATTTTCTACCAAAACCATAAGAAAGAGTATTATATAGTAATATTTATATGTACGTAGTTGTACAAATTTTACCTTTTTCGTGCAAGTTTCTCAAATAATTCCAACGTTTGCGTATAATTCGATATAAGCACCACTTTGTCATCACTATTTGCCCGTATTGAAGCTAACATAAAGTCAAGCAGCATAAACTTGCCACTCATTTCAGGACTGAAATCTCTGAAATGTAGAAGAGTAAAATTGTAGCTAGACGAATATTCAAAGTCTTATATTATGAATACTTAAACATTGAGAAAAGATCATTTCTTATTTAATTTCAAAATAAAGCAAAGAATAAAAAACGTTAATTTCACTAAATCTATACTACCCTTCTCAACTCCAWGTTTTCCTTATAAAAACTTGATTTTGATCAAAAAAAAAACATACAAGAACGTAATTTTGATCGTTTTGTGTATACAGACAAACCGCCATGGCTAAATCAACGCAGCTNTATATTTACAATAATGTTGCTCATAACATTAATGACCTTTGGCAAATTTTTGAGGATGAATTCTTAAATTTGCCAAATGTCTAATTTACTATGTTCAACTTGAGTATTTTCCATTGTACAAATATAGTAGTACTTCCTTGTTATATCTAATAAGGGCCTTATAGCCCTGACAGACTAGCAAAATTAATGCGCCTTAAGCAACGCTAATGCTCATTGAAATTTTACGGTAACAGACGGCAGACTTGTGCATTTAGACAGCTGACGGTGAAATTTGTTTATTTCTTTTTTTAAAGTAAAACAAAAATTATAAAGTATTAATAGAAATTTTGGTATTTTTAGAAAATCCTAATCAATTTAAGGAAAAAATTAGTTTATTTTTAACTACGTAAGATAATAGAGTGAAAATAAAAGCAATAATTAATTGTAATGCGGAAAGTGTGTGSRAAAAAGTTAAGAATATTGGGAAAATCGATAGCAAACTGTGAGTTGTTTATTTTCTGCCATCAAAAATATTAAAATTTGGTTTTGTTAATAAACTTGCACATAATTTAATTAGCAATATAAAACTGCTTACTTCTGATGTGTGGAATACAATGCTCGCGACAGACTGCAGACGACATCTGTCAAATATTAAAATACACACGTTCTTATGGACGGGCCTATTTTGACAGCTGTACGACAACACGACAGCAGGCCGACAGTTGTCGTTCTCGCTAACTTCTATTTTATCCTATATTTGCCAGCGGCAGTGGGACGATAATAGAGTTGACGGTAGAATGGAAGATAGAGAGATGAGGTAGAGTGGTGATGCCACTAATATGTAAAATGTAAAATTACTCAAAGCTCTAACAAAACTGACGTTATTTTACAAATAAAAGCATAAAATAGCTCTGTTACATCATTTATAATAACAATTGATAATTTAAAACAAATAAATTTACCTATTTACTTATTTTTTGCTTAAAAATTTCACTTTGAACAAAATATTTAAATTTCATTGAAGTGCAAGGTATTAGTATGGCCACAACTAAATTGTGTACATGCAAAATGGACAACTGAGTTGTTTTGTGTACATGCCGGCCATTGTTATGTTGCTGCCCTCTCACAAACGTTCTTGTAGTAGGATTCACAACGCCATTTTCAGTTCACTGTCGTGCTGCTGCAGTCTGTCGTTAGCATTGTGTTCCGCGCATSATGCTGTAAACGCAAAGAAGCAGCAGACTTCAAGCGACATCTGTCAAAAAATAGCAAAGATCGACCATTTTTGAGCAGTGTTGCCTTCTCAAATTTGGTAAATTCAGCTAAACGCACGGAATTCTTGTGCATTGCAAACTTGCATTAACATGGGTCATATGCGCAAGTAAATGTAAATTAAGCCCGCTAATGCATATTATCGCTGTCGTCTGTCAGGGCTATTACATTTGATTTGACTTGTATTTGAAATTTACTCACTTATCACCATGTGTTTGCCCAATTGCTCATTTGCAAAGTTAAAAGTTGGAAAAATTAAGACATATTGAAAAAGAATATGAAATATACATTATCCCTTCGCAATCCGTTCATGTTTACTCATTGTCAAAACAACGCGAAACATGTATGTCCCGTATAACGAAARGATTTCCATTAGTACAGGTTTGACTGGCCTTAAAATTCTACTAATCCGCTGGACCCTAATAAAGAGAAGTGTTAGTGATGTGAAACAGTATCAAAATAAATCTAAGTAGAAGATTTATAAATCGATAATATCGATAACTATGTGAAGGAACGAAATCAGCTGTAATTTGTTGTAAATATAATCCTGAACTGTAGTTTGTTGAACAATMTTAACAAAAAAAGAAATAATATCTTAAKTGTGGAAAATATTAATGTCCTTTCTAAAGAATATAACATAAAATTTTTCAGYGCTTACAACGAAAAACATCGAAATGTTGTTGGGTACACGCTAAACAGTATCAGTTTGTTTGATGACTCTCCACACATTGCAATATCAGTTTATCCCACGGGAATTACTAAACCACACTAGCCGCAAACGGACACCCAATGTCGCAAGAATTCGGCGGCGTGCCAATTGCCTTGCCCAAGTCTCGCAGCATATATGCCGTATCTCTAGCTGTACTCTTGGCCTTCCTATTATTTTATTACTACTATGGAAGTCTTTTAACCATCCTTTTACTTTTCTGTATTACATCTTGTAAGTATGCAAACAGTTACTTAAGTTAGTCAAATAATTTAAATATCGCTTTCCAGTTGGCTTTTATTATTTGCAAGATATGCTCTTATATCATCCTGATCTGCCGGCAAACTCTCGCATTTATGTGCCTATCCCAAAAATGCATAACCTGCCACATGAATCAGTCAGTATTCACACACCAGATAAAGTAACATTGCACGCATTTTGGGTGTCGCAGCCGAAGGAGCGTTCAAAGGTGGTGCCAACTTTTGTTTATTTTCACGGAAATGCTGGCAATATGGGTCATCGTATGCAAAATATTTGGGGAATATTTAATCATCTTCACTGTAATATATTAATGATAGATTACCGTGGTTACGGCTTTTCAACTGGTGTACCCTCGGAAAAGGGGTTATCATTAGATGCTCGCGCTGTAATAGATTACTTGTATACACGCAACGATTTAGATCACACAAAGATAGTATTATTTGGTCGTTCATTAGGCGGTGCTGTGGTAATTGATGTAGCCGCAGATACAGTGTATAGTCAAAAAATTATGTGTGCAATTGTAGAAAACACATTTACCAGCATACCAGAAATGGCCGTTGAATTAGTTCATCCATCCGCCAATCTAATACCAAAATGTTGCTTTAAAAATAAAGTAAGCGAGTCAATTAACAGATAATATAGCGCAATATTTATATACTTCCTTTATATTTTAGTATTTATCTTCATGGAAAATTGGTAAATGTTCAGTACCATTTTTATTTATATCAGGTTTGGCAGATAACCTTGTACCTCCTCGTATGATGCGTACTTTATATATGAAGTGTGGAAGTGAACAAAAGCGCATACTCGAATTTATAGGAGGTGCTCACAATGATACCTGGATAATGGACGGGTATAGTAAATTTCAAGGTGTGTGGTGCATATTGACATAAAACCGAAAATATATTACGATAGAGTACAGAAGAATTAATAAAATTGTTACCGTATATTGCAAACAGATTTAGGATTTCTTTTTGAAGAAAAATACGTCATTAAATTTCGGCTTATAGTATGCACCATACGTTTTACACCGATTTTACCGATAGATTTATATCATTTGCTTCTTTTTCAGGTACTATCAGGGTATTCATCAATTTCTAGTCGAATGTCGAAGTATTTCAACAGCGCCATTAGAGAAACCACCTGAAAAAAGCAATGTTTGGCATGAAATACAGGATGTTTAGCTCGTCGATATCTAATGCGATTCAGGGTTTTGGGTCTTTATATCCCGAGTATTAGAAATKACACATATTAATACACTATAACTTACTATATACATATGTACTATAATTCCATGTCTTTAACGTGAGTGATTTACCATACTTTTGATATACTTAAAAAAATGTGTGGAATAACGCTTAGGTGTTTCACTCTTTATGACGCATAGCTTTAAAAGTTAACTAAATATGGTATTGAATTAAAGCAACTCGTTCAATTATAAAACATAAATATTTTTGCATATAATTTTATTAAAATATGCGTATTTTCAGTAAATTTAATAAATTATAATAATTTGCAGTAACAAACAGCGAAAATAAATGTAATGCATTAACTTAAAAGTATTTTTAGGGTAGTAAAAACATATTTACAGTTACAATAGTACTATTTATGTACCTTATAAGCTAATTAATTTCTGATTTTTAAATATATATACATAAACCAAACAAGATTGAAAACTACTCCGTTTCGGGATA
>NW_017537069.1:62240-72511 GCF_001853355.1 Bactrocera latifrons
CAAACTTAATGCACCTTGTTCAGGGTATAGTAAAAATCAACATGTTAACCAAACACAGAAAAGAAATTTTATAACTTTAAGTTACTTACTTGGGATTATAATTTGAGGGGAAMAAATCATGTGAGTTTTCAAATCCATTTTCTCGTGCCACAACCTTTTCATAAATAAGATCCGGATGACTGCATAGTTTCTTCAGCGTGGTAATATCAGCGAGCGCAGTCAATGAAGCCTTTTCTTTGCAATCTATAAATACAAAATTTATCTTTACACGTGTAACATATATAAACTCATTACAGATCAACTTACCGGCTAAGTTTCTTCTGATTTTATCAGACTTAATAAAATTTCTATACAAATACATTTGTATATCACTTAGTTTAGCACAGATTACCATTTCAAATTTAACTGGTAAATATTTTGTGAGTATCTGATTGGTGCGTCGTATAATACATGTATTCACCAGGCGAACTAGTTCTTGTGTTTTCTCTACAGCTCGTTCACGCTCTTTATCTGTGGAGTCTGCATTTTGACCACGTAATATAGGATTTTCGAAATTCCGTTTGAAATCGGCAGTTGAGCCCAACATTTCGGGATTTACAAAATTTACTAAACTAAAATATTCTGTAAGGTCGTTTTGTATTGGCGTTCCTGAGAGCAAAACACGCCGTTTCGTCTTTAATCCCATTAGCGCGTGATATGTCAAATTGTCACTATTCTTCAAACGGTGACCTTCATCACAGATAACCATGCCCATTTCGTTTTTACAAAGTATATTGGCGTATATTCGAAACGTCTCATAACTTATCAAAAGTATTGGTGTACCACAACGTTGACCGCTATCAACTATGAATTGTTCTAGAGCACGTATGGTATCTTCTTTTGAACCGCCTTCAATGGCAAGGCAATGCAAGCGTCCGTGTAACCATTTATTAAACTCTTTTTCCCAATTTTTCACCAATGAGGACGGAGATACAACGATAGCCTTAGAAATAGTAGGTTTACAATATGGACCCTGACGCAGTAATGTCCAAACCAACGTAACGCATTGTAAGGTCTTGCCCAATCCCATTTCATCAGCCATTATACAACCATTGAATGTCCCTCGATGGCCTTCTACACATTCATACATAAACCGTACTCCCTCACGTTGATGTGGCCTCAKAATATTGCTTAATARGGGATCGACAACCACATGTACCTGTATTTTGTTCGAATCCATTGTGAGACGTTCATGTTCTGTATAATTTGGAGGTGTATACAGGACTAAAGCATTACATGCTTGTGGGTCATGTAATGCTTTTCGTACATTGCTACGTCGCATTCCAAGACACCGGTTACCTCCATTGTAATCTGGCACATAATCCGCAATTGGAACTTTAAATGGACGTGAAAGTACTTTGGCAATAGCGAGCTCATATTCACTTAATGGTACTATGCGTTTAATTTGTTTTTGTTTTCGATCAAGCTGCTCTTGACAACTACGAATTCTTTTATTTTGAAGAGGCGGCGTAAAATCGCAACTTGGACGCAGTTTTACAGATCGATTTTGGCTAGGAGCCAAGCTACGCCGCTGTAGATGAAATATTTTTTTAATTATTTTTCATACTGCAGTCTCTTAATTCATACTTACCATTTTTCTTAGGATTTCAATAAATTTGTTTTGATATTAGCGGCATACAACGACGTTGCCAGTATTCATTTCATTTTATATATCATAGATCTATGTTATATATTACTGAATGAGCGTACAATTTGATAACAAATTAATGGAAAATACACCCTGTTTCTAATTTTTGTGAAAGTTTTAAAACTGAATTTTTTATCAACTACAATAAAATTAAAWRACGGTATATTAAATTATCGGTCAGTCATATAAAGTGTAAATTAAATTAATAWTTTTTYAATTAGTATGYCAAACTCTCTARATCTAGGCTCATATAAAGAAGTAACGGAGGTAAATCAAGAATGTTAGAAGCTCTCTAATCAACTCTCTATCATTCTTGGAGGCAAATAGTTGTAATCTACATTTCTAATAGACTTGCTATTTGTTTAACTAAATATTGCTTTAGGAAATATAAATATTTAGTGTGTTCTAAAGAAATTTAATACTGTGTTCCATAAGTAAAACCTATGTGTTGAATACAGTTTGAAAATATTCATTGAATATGAAAGCAATTTTGATTAYGTCTAAGCTGATAATGGCATGCTATCATCTTGTCATTTCTTACGGTATTAAAGGTTTTTTTTTTTTAATATAGTATAAATATACATTTATACAATCATCAAGTTATTCACAAAACAAAATATTTGCAACTCTGTTTATAGCTATATCAAGTGTTTTCCAATGAACAATAATTTTTCGAAGTATAACTTCGAAGATTATTCAAAATGGCTACTCGTGTACGAAGACAAGCGACAATAGCTGGTGGAGCATTATTATAATTATCAGTGCAAGAACCAAACATTTGGATAATCGGAAGTGAAAAAAGTTTTAAAATTATCAAATTCAATGGTATGTGCATTTTTGACAACTGTGGATGTCACACAAATATAACAAGTTGGAACCATTCTCAAACGATCATGAAAATTTGCCTCAGTTTTCATTTCCATATATCGACGTGAGTTGCTGCAGAATATCTCCCTTCGATCCGGGCTGAAAATTCGAAGTTCGAAACTTGCTTCGAATAATTGGCAACACTGAGTGCAATTACGAAAAGACAAAATGGCGATTTTCGACAAATGACTTGTGAATGGGAGACGAGGACGACGTGAATTTTTGTGCTGCGTTGGAGAAAAAATTTTCCATTTGCAATTATCAGATTTAAAGTGAAAATTTTTAAAGAAAATTAGATAATTTTGAAAGAGAATAGTGTATGTTTAATGTCTGCTTTAAGAAAAAGGTGCTTGCTGAGACAAAAATATCATGAGCCAGGTGAGTGCCTAATTGAAATAAGTTCAGAAAATAGTATATTTGACCGCATAAAAATGTAAATATTATGATATTTTTAATAAATAGTGTTAAAAGAAAGTGTAAATTTTATATTGAAAATAAAGATGGTGTTTCCACGATTAGGGTGTGGCTACAATTGAGATTATTTCTTTGGAGTCTCAATTGGGGCTCCTTTGGCAAAAGGTGTATTAAAGACTTAAATACGCGGGTATTTTTATAAAAATGTAGTTTTTTTAAACTAAATTATATTGTTTCACCGTTTTCTTGATCCCTACGTATTCTAGAAAGATCTACGTTTCCGATGGGACTAAAATTTGGAATTTTCATTGGGGACCCATTTTTGCTATTTTAGTTTAAATTTAGAGATTCTGGACGATCTGCAAGTAATTTATCTACAAAATGGTGTAAAACACCGTTTATTTGACGTATAATTTCAGTTTTAAAGAATTTCCACGTGTTACGTAACTGGCGAAACATTGTGAAAATTTTTTAAARTCTGGTTATTAGTTTTTGTGGGTACAAACATTGGTTTTAAGTAATCCTCTTCAGACCATGATAATATTATAAGGCTTTTGCATGCACAACCCATTAAAAATTTTTCTAAATGAATAATTTTTTGATCTTCTAAACATATTTTATGATAGATTATTATTTTAAATACCATGGTATTTTAGAAGGAATTCAGTTGTAATATTGTCTAATTGGTCATTGCTAGTGAGGATTTGCTTTTCTAAAAAGGAAAGTCTATATGCAATTATTTCTATTCATCATTCATTCAGTTAAGAGCCTTTATCTGCAATTATGTACTCTTACTTTTTTAAAACCGAGCAATTGTTTTAAAAAAATTTATATTTTTATGTTTCTTGAAAGGATTGGCTTGTTTTTTGTAAGATGTGGTCTCTATATAATATCTTACAATCAGTTTTTAGCTTGTATATACATATGTAACAATCCTTATTATTATATTATTATTTTTTTTTTGTTTTTTTTTTTGTACGTATGGTGTAATCTCATATGATCTTCAAGAGTTTGATAAATATAAAAAATATGTGTAGTAAAAAGTGATCAAGCTATCATAATCAGTTTGAACTTAAGAAGTAGTTTTCTTTTAAAACATAYATTCGATCACATCTAAGACATTTTTTTAAATGTATACAGTTATAAGAAGAACACATAMTATATACTCAAAGACTTCCATTGAAGCTTACAAAAAATGTATTAGCTTAAGTACATGTTATGTGGTGTGGTAGATTTCTAAAAATCTTTTAGTACTAATTAAAATGTTCATCAATTTTATGGTAAGTAAAATTATTTTTAATATTCTATGGAAAAATTCGGAATGATAACATATTTAAAGGTATTATATTATATATATTATATATATATGTTGTTACAGCTTTATATTTTTTTCTTTAAAATAAAGGTTTTACAATTGAGTGGGGAAATAAAGAATGTATTGGTGTGAGTAATCTCATTGTTCCAGAAATCAGCGTTTTAACATTTGTAATCAAAATAGTACAACAAGAATTTGAACTAAAAGACATAGTTTGCTTTAGAGTTTTACATAGTGTAAATACCCTTTAAAATTTGTATATACTAAGAATTATACGTTTATGTTTATAACTTAAAAATTTCTGTAATACATTTTTTTAAAACGTTTCTCTCTCCTTCATTAGGCGGATATATCCCCTTTCATACCAGCCAATTCAGAAATTGTTGGTAGTTCTCCGTTACCCAAGTGTGAAGCCATTTTGTTAAGGTTATAATTAAGAATTAATAATGTGATCTTGTCCACAAAATATAAGTTAATGATATGAATCGGTATGATATTTGAGTAGCAGGTCTAATTAGAGAACCATAGATATCTTCACTAGGGACGCTTAACGATTCATCACTATAGTTCTACATAATACTCCAAATTATACTATCTACTATCACGATCACCCAAAAAAGTTTTTAAATGACATAATCTTATTTAAAATCTCGTCAATGAGTTTTATTCTATCTGATTTCTGAATCCTACTGTATACCCAAAATAATGGTATAAGAATCAAGAAGTGATGAAATTTTTTAATGCGTGGATGGCACTAAAATYAATCTTATCCGTGATGTCCTTTAAACAAATTTTGGTGTCATACTCTAGAGTATTAATCAACACCTTCAAAATCTCTGCACCTATGAACGTTGTTTTAGGTGAAAATCTCTCACGATATAGATTTACACTTTCTACGGAATTTTTGTCACCTCGTACTCTGATGATAGCACGATAATGACGTCGGGCAATGAAATCGATATTCAAACTTAAACTTCTATCTCCGATATTTCTCTCTTCCTCGTTGAACGGGACCTAACCCTTTCCCTCCACTAAATCCACTACAACCATATTCTCTAACTGGACGAAAAAGTATCGACTTGGCCTTAATATTGCAGTCGATTACGACTGTCAATAACCTTAAGATTTTAGCTTTGATACTCGTCGGCCTGTGCTTCTTCACTCCTCAAACGACCGCAATTATTGCCAAAGTACAAACCTGCAAATCTTCAAGTCTCTACCCGGGAGCATAGGGAGAAAAAGCAAAGGTTCTTTGCAAAATACAAGGCAATCAGCCAGCCCGTCCTCAATGGACGCAATGAAAAGAAGAGGAGGAATCTCAGACATGGCAGAACAGTGCACTCAGGACTACAACGGATGTCTTACATCGAAACTAGTAAGTGAGGCCTCCGTGCTCCCAATTAAGGAGCACAATCAACTTCTTCCCAAGCAGTTTCTGTTCCTGCAGTCATCTGCTCGCACCGGAACCGCCTCCTAGAATCATCAAGAGTTCAACTTCTTCAACTACTTCTAAAACATAAAACAATATGCCGACCAGACTTCGGACGCAACAAACTTCAGACATCCACTGACCGCCATTGACAGTGGAGCCATTAAAACTTTCTCCGACTCCTTTTCAGTGAATGACGAACTTGGAGTCAAGTCATCACCCATTGCAGACGACGAGCTCGAGTTGCCGTTAGAATCTAGAGTGACCCTTGCGTAAATTCGTTCTGGGTACTGTAGCGGGTTAAAGTTCTACTTATCCAGAATCGATTCTGATATATCAAACTTATGTCAAGCGTGCAACAAGCCCCAGCATGGCACTACCACCTTTTTGTAAGTCTTGCTAACACCACACAACTTACGACGACAACTTACCATCATACCGGGGACTAGYTAACCGTTACAACAACGACAAAAACATACCTTCCAGGAAAATCTGAGTAGCTACTATATAAATAGTCAGTAAATGAATGCCTTGAATAAATCCTCTATACAAAGAGCCAAACCGACACATTGGTCTGCGTATCAGGAACGAAGRCGGATATTTATCCGTTCTGCCGTTACAACAACATATTTATCCGTCTATGGACTGTCAACTCTGCAGGATCTTTTCAAATTATTTCAGCGATGTTATCTGCCGTTACAACAACWWCGGTGTTGTTAGCGAGTTGAAAGTCCTTGTGCAATTGTGGGAACGAAGCTGTTCCGCCGAAGTCAGACCATTGTGTTATAAGTCTAAAGCTGTTTCTACGGGGGTCCCGTAGATATCATATCACCAAAGAGGACCAATATCAAGTTTTGTTCTCGTTATATACAGTCGACTTTCGTAAGTCTTAYGCTGTCCTTTGAACTATTTTATTCCTTCATTATTTGTGTTGTTAAACAGTTCTCTGACCAATCCAAAGCATTATACAATAGATAAATGAAAGTAAGTTTGAGGTTTTAACTTCACAGATGGAAATCTGTCACCCGGTATTAAAAACAATACAGCACCACCTACGGCCTTGAAAATTTTAGAACCATTTAAACAAAAGATACTATAAGAAGCTCCAGATAAATTTCTGGAACGGATGATGCTGATAATKAAAAGTAGGCATTTCAAACTCCTTACGTACAGCTGCCATTGGCTACCATTGGTTTCCGGAAAATGCAAAAGAACAGCTGGTACGACGAGGAGTGACGTGTCGCAGCGGAGAGACACCACAAGTGCAGGATAGAGTGCCGGCCGAGTTTTCCCGGCGGCGAAGAGCTGATGAGCATGTATCAGCTTCTTTGYAAAATATGGTCGGATGAAAGCATGCCAAACGATTGAAATTTAAGTGTGCTCTGCACACAATCTGCGCCAACTACCGTGGGATAAGCCTCCTCAACATCGCGTATAAGGTGTATTGTGTGAAAGATTAAAGCTCACCGTCAACAAACTGATTAGGCCTTATCAGTGTGGCTTAGACCATGCGCCAAATCTTTGAAAAAAGACGTGAAAAGGGAATCCACACACCACCTCTTCGTCGATTTCAAAGCTGTCTTTGATAGCGCGAAAAGTAGCTGCCTTTATGCCGCGATGTCTGAATTTGCTATCTCCGCAAAAGTAATACGGCTATGTTAACTGACGTTGAGCAACACTAAAAGCTCCGTCAAGATCGGGAAGGACCTCTCCGATCCGTTCGATACCAAACGATGTTTCAGACAAGGCGAGTGTCTTTCGTGTGACTTCTTCAATCTTCTGCTGGGGAAAATAATTCGAGCTGCATAACTAAACCGAGAAGGTACAATTTTGTATAAGAGTGTAGAGCTGCTGGCGTCATTGGCTTTAACAACAGCGCCGTTAGTTCTGCTTTCTCCAGAATAGATAAGGCAGCGAAACAAATGGGTCTGGTGGTGAGCAAGGGTAAATATCTTCTGTCATTATCCCGTTCCCACGACAGTCGGGTCTACGAAAACCGGAACGGACCCGGATTTTTATACGGAAAAGGACTGTCAACTTGGCAGAATTTCTGCCGTTACAACAACATCTTCTGTCATGAAASAAACAGTCGTCGCATTTATGACTGTTGACAGTCATAACTTCGAAGTTGTAGATAATCTATTAGGAACCAGCATCAACACCAACAACAAAGTCAGCCTCGAAATCCAACGCAGGATATCTCTTGCCAACAGGTGCTACTTCGGACTAAGTAGTTGAGAAGTAAAGTTCTCTCTCGACGAACAAACACCARTTTATAAGTCACTCATTATTCCCGTCCTGCTGTATGGTGCAGAGGGGGAAGCAGGGGAAAAGGAGACCTCCACTCCGTGGGAAGGACGGCTTCGCTTGGAATCTGCAATTGGCGCCACCTTGCCAAAAAGGAGAAACAAGAAGAAGAATAACCTAAATTAGTAGTCAGGCCATGTATGTCGGCCAGCTTACCAAATCCAGCAAAACTTTTGTATTCGATAGTAATGATATTTGACGACAAAATAGCGAATATTATGAACATATGAACAAGTTTATGCCAGGTGAATGTAAAATAGTAACCCTTGCACGTTGCACGAATTACAGAATTTTCCACTTGGTATTTGAAATAGCTGTAAAATATGTCAGACCAAAACTCAGGTTTATTTTCGTGAAATGACACGTAAAAATATAAATGCAACCCTGTTTTAGCTGCCAGTTTACATAAAGACATATTGCGCCGTTAAATTTTTGAGGAAGGTAAGTTTTAAATAGATTTTATAATTTCTACTTAAATTATAAAGATTAGTTACAGTTTTTTTTTGTTAAGAATGAATACAGAATGTGTGACAATTCACAATAGTCATTCGCAATAAATTGACCGATTCAGCCGTTCATATATCACTAGATTCGGGAATGGGTGCTCTCTTGGCCTTGCATATTTCGGTAACGGATTTTTGCATTTGTTGCCATCGTGCAATCTTGCAAGATCCAGAGGATCCCTCTAATGTCTGGTTAGCAGCAATCTTTCAGTTAAGTTCTGGTTAATTTAACCAAGACTTCTTTCAGTAAAGAACTTTTTTTGTTTCTGTAGCTGAGCAACTTAAGATCGCAACRCWTAAAACTCTCTTGTCTTTTATGACTCGGCTAATTCCGCTCGATCGCGGATTGCGCCCCGCGCGTCGGTTGGGCGGAAGGAGGGTAATCGTTGGGTATTATTATATTAATCAGAACTTAACTACAAATAGCTGTTAACCAGGCATTGAGAAAACGATCCATAGAATCTCAAAATAAAAAATTGTAAGTTTTTAATATTCTTCGTGACTTTTCAGAAAACTTTCAACCCATATCGTGGTGGAACCACCTTATTCGCTTGATTTAGCTCCGTGTGACTACTGGCTTTTCAACAAACTTAAACGGCAGGATAAACTCTTTAAAGGATCATCTAACTTAGAGCTTGGACGAAGGAGAAAAATCAAAATTTTGTTCTTCGGCAGACATTTTTACAAAAGAAGAAAAAAAAAAAGATTTGTTATGATGTGTGCCAATTCACAATAGTCAACCATTTTCAATCATTATATTTWATTTTWTTTTTTKCAAATATTTATAGTCGATATAAAATCCCTCGTCCATTTTTAAGAATTGTATCTCAAATATCTGTGTAAAATTTCATGAGTGKTTCTAGAGAAATTTTGCCAACCGAACAAGTKCTCCCAAACTATTACTCGGATCAACTTGAAAATTTAGGACAATATTACAATGTATCCCCTTAAACGAAAATCGCTATGAGCATTGAAGCCTATTCAGGAAATTAACATTAATAACAGCTTTGAGAATAGGGAAAAACGTTGGCAGATGTTAATTTGGGGCCAAGGAGAATTACTTTGATTTGATTTAATTTTGAACAAAGTCTTACCATTTATACCTCTACGCTTTTCAATTGGAAATCTAATTTTAATGAAATAATTAAAACAGAGGATAATCTATAATAAATATTATTTTAATATTTAGTGCAGTATACATTTTTTATAACTGCGTGTAAAGTCTGGGCATTCACTAAATTCCGCCACATAACAGCTGGAATACTATGCTATGCTTTCTTTCATCAGCCACCAAAAATCCTCTTTATATTATTAATTTTTGCCTCTTAGCCATAAATTTTCCATCTATTAAAACTATGTTACCATTTATTGGCCGATTCGTTGTGTATTTTGAGCTATTATACAGGGTGGCTGATGAATTTTGCTACATTAAAACTCAAATATTTTTTTTTTCAGTGTATGGAATTCATTTTTCTTTTATTCATGTTAAAGCTCATTAAATTTTATTAAATATAGCTTAATTAGTTTCAAAAATAATGAAATTTAAGRGGGGCATGCTCGTTGATGCATGTGCGGCATCTTACCAAAAAGTTGTTCATTACTKCTTGGAGAGTTGACACAGGAATAGCCGCAATTGTTTCTCGAATGGATTGCCTTAGCTCATTCAAATTTGTTTGTTTTGCTTTGTAGACTTCTTGTTTGCAATAACCCCACAAGAAAAAGTCAGGTGCAGTAAGGTCAGGCGACCTG
>NW_017537069.1:74456-75465 GCF_001853355.1 Bactrocera latifrons
CCTCAACCAGAAACCACCCTGTGAGAGAACGATCCTCGTAGCGTTGGACCTGTCAAAAGCTTTTGACACGGTCAATCACACAACGCTACTGCAGGACATTGAGAAAACCACACTTCCTCCAGGGCTCAAGAGGTGGACCATGAACTATCTGAACGGTCGCCAATCATCCGTACTATTTCGAGGCGCAACATCTAAACTGAGAAGGATCAAACAGGGGGTTCCGCAGGGTGGTGTCCTCTCCCCGCTACTGTTTAACTTCTACATCTCGAAACTCCCGCAACCACCAGRGGGGGTTTCCATAACTTCGTACACTGATGATTGTACGATATTGACGTCGGGCAATGGAGTCCATGGCATGTGTTCGAAGGTAAACAACTACCTCTCCGACCTTTCTCGTTTCCTCACTSAACGGAACCTCCAACTTTCCCCTACCAAATCCACAGCGACCATATTCACRAACTGGACGAAGGAGTATAGACTGGAACTTAATATTGCAGTCGACGGCGTCAAAATTCCGACTGTCAATAACCCTAAAACTTTAGGTGTTACCTTCGACAGTCTATGCTCCTTCTCTCCACACACGACCGCGATCATCGCCAAAGTACAGAGCCAAGAAACGTTGTTGGCAACTTACAAGGCAATCGGCCGGCCGGTCCTCAACTATGCAGCACCCATATGGTCGYCTGGATGCAGTAGCACGCAGATGAGGAAACTACAGACCTGYCAGAATACAGMACTCCGGACCACGACGGGATGCCTCCTGATGTCTCCCATCGAGCACCTACATAGCGAGACGCTTATGCTCCCAGTCAAGGAGCATAATGAACTCCTCTCCAAGCAGTTCCTGCTGGGATGTTTTCGCAGAAATCTTCCTTGTAGTCATCTGCTTGGAGCGGAACCGCCTCCTAGGAGCATCAGGAGGTCATTCCTTGATCACGTCGACGACATCGAATAATACGCCGACAGGACCTCGGACGCTACAGACTTCCGACAGGCACTGACCGCCATT
>NW_017537069.1:75760-120752 GCF_001853355.1 Bactrocera latifrons
GATGACATCGACGACAACACAGATAGCTATCACCATCCCAACGGGGACTGATAACCGTTAAAACAACAACAACGAAGTGGATGCAATTCCGTCTCATGGATTGTCTGTGGGTTGGAAGCACTCCATTTTCGACAATTTTGTTTGTTTATGTTGCCGTTTAAATCGAAATGGGCCTCGTCAGACATGAAAAGACAGTTCAACATGTTTCCATCCTCTTCCACCATTTGAAGCATCTTCTGGCAAAATTCCAAGCGAATCGCCAAGTCTGCAGCGTTCAGTTTGTTGGACATTTGAATTTTATATGGGAATAAGTCCAAATCTTTGTGCATAATTGACTGTAATGACTATCTGCTTACACCCATTTGAGCAGATAAGCTTCTTGTCGAAACACGTGGATTGTTTTGTATGGMAGCAGCTACAGCAGCGATTGTTTCCTCTGCTCGGAGGATTGCCGCCAAACGTGCGCCTATACTCTATTTGAACCGAAACTACGGACTCCAGTGCGTGATACCGACGGACAATCCAAATTCTTGTTTCAGTGTCCCAGTTATCCATTTTTGTTAAATGTAAAAGATAATCTGCAAAATAAAAAAAAATTAACCAGATTCATTAAATAGAAGATTTTTGGTAGCGGCTTTCATCAGCCACCCTGTACTTATATAAGAAACACCCATCAAACGGGCATATTATGTTGAATTGGTCATCGTGATAAGTCTGCGAACTTCAGTGGCATACGATTCAAAGTTGCTTTCTATCGCTGATTTAAAAACAAACGGTTCCATTCGTGAACATGAATTATATACTCGTCGCAGTTTTCGGGTCCTGACCTTTTGTTCTGGGTGTTACAAACTTTGTGGGGATTTAAATACCCCTCACCTTCAGAGTATTAAAATATAATCACCTTTATTTTTTTTTTTTATTAATTTGCCAATTATTTAACAAAATSTAATGTATTATATTATAGGTACACAATGAATCCATCAATAGCATAGGATCGGAAGAAAATGACGACAACCAAGAAGATCCGAACGCCTCTGGCAGTGGCAGTTCTTCAGGATCTGATTCCGATTCAGATAGTTCAACATCATCTTCTAACTCAAGCAGAAGACATAGTTCGCCAGACCGCGGATCGCACGCTAGTGACCAAAGTTATGAAAGCGATGACAATGCCCAAGATGGGCATACCCAACAACAAGCAAAAAAAACTGTCGATAATTTATCAACAAGTTCTGGTTTTCCGCCAACGGCAGCAGCAGCTCAAGAGGATACCAAAACCAATGGTTACTCAGATGACAACGATTCGGAGAGCGCTTCGAATTCCGACTCTAATTCAGAAAGCAATGAAGACGAAGATGAAGAAAATCAAGGTGCAGAAGTTAACCAAGATAAGTCCACACACAATCTTACCAACAACACATCGGCAACAACAGTTAATACCACCACAAACACATCAACAACAGACAACATTACCTCAAATACAACAAACGACGGCGAAGAAGACTCGCAAGAAGGAGACACAAGCTGTGGAGACGAGGATGAGGTCGACCACAATAACACAGCCGAAGGTAACGAGAGTAAAACTAGAACCGACAATATGGCAAGATCGAACCCAAATATGGTATCCCAGTCAACCTTAGCAGCCACCACAACAATATCCAAACGCAGTGTTGAAAAAATGCAACATGTTGAAGACGGTGACGATGACGACGGCGAAGCATCGGACTCTGGAGAATCTGTCGAAAAGAGTTCTAACTCGTCAGCTGCAGAGTCACCTACTGCCAGCAGCAGCAGCAGCAGCGAAGACGATGAAGACGACTACCAGCCAAAACGAAGTACGCGTACTGCTAGAAAACCACCAATTGTAACAACAGCAGAGAAGACCGCGAAAAAAACAATGAAAAAACGGAAAAAACAAAAGTAATTAAACACAGTCTTGTTAAGGGAGACAAAAGGCTATAATTTAAGACAAAATTTTGTTTGTGTTTAGTTGGGACTCWGACGAAAGTGATGAAAGCAATGCGGACAGCGATATGTCAGCGCCACGCCGACGAAAAGTGAACACAAAGGCGGCCAGTACCAAGGTATCACAACGTCGTGGGAAAAAATCTTCCTATTCCAGCGATGAAAGTGATGATGGTGAGGAAGATAGCAAAAGGTAAGTTCACCTATGATACCCTCAACAAATCTCGTCATAAAAAATTGTGCCAGAAATTTCATATTTTCGATGTTTTGTTAGGTTTGGAACGCGACGAGCTGCAGCCGCGGTTAGCTACAAAGAAGCTTCAGAAGATGATAAAACAGACTCAGAAGATCTCTTAGAAGTCGAATATGATGAGAGTCAAGCGGCGGCTGCAGAAGAAGAGGAGAAATGTGAAACAATAGAGCGTATCTTAGCGAAACGTCAAGGTCGAAAAGGCTGTACAGGAAACCCAACCACAATATATGCCATAGAGGAACATGGCGTCGATCCTAATGACGGCGTCGATGAGAACGATTTAGCAAATACTGAAACGCAGTATTTGATCAAATGGAAGGGTTGGTCATACATACACAACACTTGGGAGTCAGAAACTACTCTGCGCGAACAAAAAGTTAAAGGCATGAAGAAACTTGATAATTTTGTGAAAAAGGAACAGGATATTGATTATTGGCGTCGGTATGCTGGTCCCGAAGATATTGATTACTTTGAGTGCCAATTAGAATTACAAAACGATTTGCTCAAATCTTACAATAATGTAGATCGTATCATAGCGCGTAACAAAAAGCCAGATGGCATGTCTGAATACCTATGTAAATGGCAATCGTTACCATATGCAGAGGCTACTTGGGAAGATGGTTCATTAGTTCAACGCAAATGGCAAAGATGTGTAGAACAATATGAGGAGCGTGAAATATCCAAATGCACACCATCGCGCCACTGTAAGGTGCTCAAGTATCGACCAAAATTCTACAAAATACGTGACCRACCCGACTTTCTAAGCGAAGGCTTAACCTTGCGCGATTATCAAATGGATGGTCTCAATTGGTTACTACACTCGTGGTGCAAAGAGAATTCCGTTATACTTGCCGATGAAATGGGTCTTGGTAAAACCATACAAACCATTTGTTTTCTTTACTCATTATTTAAAGTGCATCACTTATATGGGCCGTTTTTGTGTGTCGTGCCGCTAAGTACTATGACAGCGTGGCAGCGCGAATTTGATCTCTGGGCACCCGATATGAATGTCGTGACATATTTGGGTGATGTAAAATCGCGTGAAATGATAYGCCAATATGAATGGCAATTCGATGGTTCGAAAAGACTGAAATTCAACTGCATTCTTACAACATATGAGATTGTGCTGAAGGTAAATTACAACAATTTGTAAATTAATTAAAATTAGTATGGTTAAAGATAAATATGTGAATAGGAAATGAATACATTTCGAGCAGSGCTTAAGATTTTTTAATTAATTAATTTTTAATCCTGATGGTGAAAGCAGAAATAAATTTTCTTTTACGGTATTTGGGATTAAAAATTGAAAAAWTATTTTTATKTAAGATTTTCGGTATTACAAAGTAAAAAAAACAACTAAGTTGAAATGTAAATTTTCTTTTTGAATTATTTTTATTCGCAATATTTAATGTGAACACTTTAGTATTATTACTAATAGCCTCATRACAACGTTTTTGCTTTATTTTCTTTACTTGTCAATAGGATAAATTATTCCTAGGTACCTTGCAATGGGCCGCTTTACTAGTTGACGAAGCTCACCGCTTGAAAAATGATGATTCTTTGTTGTATAAATCTCTCAAGGAGTTCGAAACGAATCATCGTTTGTTAATCACTGGGACACCCCTACAAAATTCACTAAAAGAACTATGGGCCTTGCTTCACTTCATTATGCCCGATCGATTCGTTACTTGGGAAGAATTCGAATTGCAGCATGGAAATGCTGCCGATAAGGGTTATACAAAACTGCATCAGCAACTTGAACCGTACATATTACGGCGAGTAAAGAAGGACGTCGAAAAATCATTGCCAGCAAARGTAGAACAAATATTAAGAGTCGAAATGACATTAATGCAAAAGCAATACTACAAGTGGATTTTGACGAAAAACTTCGACGCTTTACGCAAAGGCAAAAAGGGCTCCACCTCTACATTCTTGAATATTGTAATCGAATTGAAGAAGTGTTGCAATCACGGTTCGCTAATTCGGCCATCAGAGTTCGAATTGATAGGTCTACAGCAGGAAGAAGCACTACAAACCTTGCTAAAAGGTTCCGGAAAATTGGTACTTCTTGATAAGTTGTTGTGCCGCCTGAAAGAGACCGGCCATCGAGTGTTAATATTTTCGCAGATGGTTCGCATGCTGGACGTGCTAGCTGATTATCTGCAAAAACGACATTTCCCTTTTCAACGCCTTGATGGCAGCATAAAAGGTGAAATGCGACGTCAGGCTCTAGACCACTTTAATGCCGAAGGTAGTCAGGACTTTTGTTTCCTGTTGTCTACGCGCGCTGGTGGTTTGGGTATCAATTTAGCAACGGCCGATACAGTTATCATCTTTGATTCCGATTGGAATCCACAAAATGATTTACAAGCACAAGCGCGTGCACATCGAATTGGACAAAAAAATCAAGTAAATATATATCGTTTGGTGACAGCGCGTTCAGTTGAGGAGCAAATCGTGGAACGAGCGAAACAAAAAATGGTACTTGATCATCTTGTTATACAGCGTATGGACACTACAGGTCGTACTGTTTTGGATAAAAGTGGTGCGAGCTCATCAAATGCAACACCATTTAATAAAGATGACTTGTCGGCAATTTTAAAATTTGGTGCCGAAGAGTTATTTAAAGATGAGCAGGAGAATGACGATGAGCTAGTCTGCGACATTGATGAAATTTTACGGCGTGCAGAAACGCGAAATGAAGACCCCGAAATGCCAGGTGATGATTTGTTATCTGCGTTTAAAGTTGCTAGTATCGCTACATTTGAGGAGGAACCCAGTGAAGCGACTAAAGACGACGATAATATGGGTGGCGAGGAGGAAGATACCAAAGATTGGGATGATATAATACCGGAGGATTTCAGAAAGAAAGTCGAAGATCAAGAACGCGTTAAAGAAATGGAAGATCTGTATTTACCTCCACGAAGAAAGACTGCTACAGCAAACCAGGTTAGTATTGTTTTTTATAGCAATAACTCGTATACATTGTGACAAAAATCACCAGAAATTGTAATTAAATTCCCCGATATGAAAAAATATATTTTGCTAAATTGGTAGGACTGTCCTTAATTACTACACCAAATATGAGCGCGATATACATTTGTGACCTGCTTAAGGGATCTTCTCTTTGTGAAATTTTGAAGAAATCAATTTTTTTTGCATTATCGGATAATATACACTGAAATAAAACTTTCTCTCACATTTTGAAATTCAAATTATTACGGTATCTTGAAGAAAGTGAGCATAGCGAGTCCAATCTTTAAATGCGTTTTTCTCCGAATAGTGTTCAAAACGGTTTCCCCTYTCAAAAGAAGAGTTTTGGACGTGGTACAAATCCTTCAAAGATGGTCAAGAGATCGTTGAAGACGTGCCTCCTTCTCGAAGACTCTACCTTTTCAAACCGGAAAAAATGTGAAGGGTGTGGTGCTAGAAAATCGTCAGGAAAGTGTTAGAGAGATGAGCATGTGGCAATATCTCGCAATTCGAATGATTTTGGTAGATATTATGGGTATGAAACGCGTTATTGCTTGACTCGTCCCGAAAATGTGATTTTTTTTTTCAAATTGAGTACCGTAAACAGGTCTATTTGGAATCTTGCAAATTCCGATCCCACATTCATGGAGAGCATCAGAACGGCCGATAAGACAAGACAAGACAATTTGCGGGTACTTTTTTGTCACAATGTATATTTAAAAAAGGTTAGTTGAGTGGTAAATAGAACAACAGTTATAAATCAAATAGGGATGGAACAGAATTTTTTAAATGACGTATGTATATACATACATATCAGTCAGTTGTGTATTGTCTATATATGCATATTCATGTAACGAAAATGTATTATGCTTTAAGGATTCGAATATGTCATCTAAACGCGGTGGAAAGAAGGGTCAACCGGATGAATCAGGTGCGGACTCAGATTATGAACTTGGTTCTGATGTTAGTGGTGAAGACGGCCGTCCAAAGAAGCGTGGTCGGCCTACGAATAAAGAGAAAATACCTGGATTTACCGATGCTGAAATCAGGCGTTTTATCAAGTCATATAAGAAATTCCCCGCCCCACTTGAACGTCTAGAAGCGATAGCATGTGATGCTGAGCTGCAAGAGAAACCGTTGGCAGAATTAAAAAGAATCGGCGAGATGCTTCATGATCGATGCGTACAATTTCTTGAAGAGCACAAGGAGGACCCTCCAGTATTGCCCAAAAATCCAAYAGATGACACTGTCGCTGCAAAACAAAGACGCACACGTGCCACATATTCCGTGAAGCTGGGTGGTGTCTCGTTTAACGCCAAAACGTTATTATCATGCGAAGAAGAACTGAAGCCGCTCAATGATATCGTACCAAGTGCGACGAGTGAACGCTACAGTTGGCAGCTTAACATTAAAACTAGGCCTGCGAATTTCGACACCGACTGGGGCGTCGAAGAAGATTCTAAATTATTATGCGGCATTTATCAGTATGGTATAGGCTCATGGGAGCAGATGAAAATGGATCCAAGTTTAAAACTGACCGAAAAGATTCTATTCAATGATTCTCGTAAGCCACAAGCGAAGCATTTGCAATCGAGAGCAGAATACTTGTTAAAAATTATTAAAAAGAATGTTGAACTAAAAAGAGGCGTACAACGGAAACAACGTAAACCGCGTAAGCCACGAGAAGCTAAAGTCAGCGGTAATGCCGGCACTAATTCAACTGTGTCCCTCACACCCGAACGTAAGCCGAGACACATATCCGAGTCCCACCTTGGGGACGATGCATCGCAGTCAGCACACGAAGGAGCTGAACGAAAACCACGCTCACGCGATAGTGCTACCAAAACTGAAAGCGTTGACCATGACGCGACTACAACTCTTACCGAGTCTACAGATATTGCTGCAGCTGCAACTATAAAAAAGAAATCCAAGCGGAGTTCTACAGGAAAAGAAGGTAAAACTGGTGGCCGCATAAAAAAATCAAGTGCATCCGAAGCAACGGCGAACAACAAACCCATGCATTTTACAGCGAACAATGAACCACGTGCGCTCGAAGTACTCGGTGATCTTGATCCCAATGTTTTTAATGAATGCAAAGAAAAAATGCGACCTGTAAAGAAAGCTCTAATTGCTCTCGACCGACCAGATACTAGTCTCTCCGGTCAGGAACAAGAGCGACACACCCGCGAATGTTTGCTATCTATCGGCCGTCAAATCGATGCTTGCTTGGAAGCTTATAAGGAACCTGAAAAGAAAGAATGGCGGAGTAATTTATGGTATTTTGTGTCGAAATTTACTGAATTTGATGCGAGAAAACTATTCAAGTTGTACAAGCATACATCAAAGAATGCTGAGGAGGCAGGAGGAGCTAATGGTGCTGCTGGTGGTGCGAGCGCTGTGAATTCAACTGAGAAAAGTGCCAAAGCGAATTCTCAATCGCCCAAAAAGCGCCCTCGCAGTGAAACTTTAGCACAAGTTGAAAACGGCACCACGTCAGTTATTGAGAAAAAGAAAAAGAAGAAAGACAAAGACAAAGAGAAAGATAAAGATAAAGAGAAGGACAAGACACGTGATAAGAAGGAGAAACTTGGCGTTGGACCGAATGCGGATAAACCGAAGCGCATGCCTGTAATAGATCCGTCGTTGAAGAGAAAGCGGGATGAAAACGATGTAAGCAGCGGAAATGCTATCGATAGCAAAGGAATGTCATACAAACGTCAAAATATGAACGTTACTAGTAGGTAAGGTTCATAGCTATTAAATTATACAATTATATGCATACTTGTATGCAATCAAATTTGTCTCTGTTAAATGTGTTCTCTAACAATGTATGACGWTATCTGCCACGACAAAAGCTTTACAAGCGTTGATTTGAAAACAATTTTTTCACATTTCGAATTTTTTCTTTCACATATTACTTTTTTCTTCGGGCAATAAGCAAAATGTTTTTCTAATCTGACTTGCATTTATAAAGCATAATCATTCGTTGTGTTTATAAAATATATACAGTGTGAGACAAAACTACGGTATTTAAATTAATAAAATCATAAAGAATATTATAAATATATTTTTTTTATAATTAGTTCATTCATTCCTCTTTTTAAATTAGAAAAAATTAAACAAATTACTTAAATAAAATTTATAAAATTCCATATATGAAAAACTCCAAAAATCTGGTGGGACACCCCTAAAGCACGAAGTAGTTTTATGATTGAAAAATTTATGCCTTTCAATATTTGATTACGTATCCCTTATTTTTCAATACAGTTGCACATCGGCGAGGCATGAACTCAATTAATTTTTTTGGTGTGTTGTATGAAATGCTTTTCCATGCTTCCTTTACTTGTATGAATAAGGCGTCCTTATTTTTACAATACGTCTGATTTTTCGATTTACAGTTTCCCATTGGTTCTCTAAGGGATTGAAATTGATGGATTATCTGGTGATTGTGCGGGTCACTTCAAAACCTCAATCCTGTTATCAATAAACAACTGTTTTACACAAATGGCAGTGTGCTTCTGGTCGTCGTCATGTCGATCACTCCATTTTAAAGTCATTTATATTGCAGGATGTGTCAGCATAATATTCTGAAAAATATTTTTATTCTTAAATTTGTCCATTATACTATTTATATGATGATGAATTAGCCCTATTCCATTCCCTGAAAAACAACCTCACACTAGTACATTGTCTCCAGCATGTTCCACCGTGCCTGTTGTATAACGTTGATTTAAGCGATGTCCCTTCGGTCTGCCTACCAGCGTCTGCCCGTCTGAATCTTTCATATTAAACTTCGATTCGACAGAAAAAAGTACAGTTTGCCATTTGGTAATCGTCCAATTTATGTACATCCTCACAAATTCCAGTCGCGCCAGTCTGTACTTTAAAGAAATATACGGCCTTTTTTCATTACTCTAGCATGAAAACCCACCATGAACAGCTCGACATTGTATGGATCTCTGTAATATATTTAACCGTAATTGTCTTACAATAGATGCTGCCGATATAAAAGGGTAATTTTTTATTGCCCGAATGACTGCCTTATCCTCTCGTTCGTAACTGAAGAGCCTTATTCCAAACTGTTTGGTTATAGTCATGACCCGATTCTCTTTTCTTAAAATCCTTAAACATTTTTTCTTTAAAATGAACAGAATATTTATTTCGAGCCATTGATATATTCTTCACTTTAAAAAACAACCAACCGTATCGAACAGCAACTGAATATGCACTAATATTTTTCTTTTTAGCTAATAACTACACATCTTTTATATTTTTTTAATAAGTGAATTTGTTTAATTTTCCTAATTTTAAAAGAAGAATACATGAACTAACAATGGAAATCAATAAAACATCATTTAATGTCTACTTTACGATTTTATTCAGTTAAATACCGACAAGGTAGATTCCGTGCTTTAGTTTTGTCGCACACTGTATGTAGCTCTTGCACTGCCACTGTTTCAAAAATTATAAAAAAATATGATCAATAACGAAATGGTAATTACTTTCATAATAAATATATTTTCTAGAAATCGCGATCGCAATGATGAACGGAAAAAACAGTATACCACTGATGGCGTTGGTTCTACAAATCGTGGCAACAGTGGTATGACAGCTGCTGGTAGTGGCGATCGACGAAGTTCCATGAACTCGCCTTCCACGCAAAACAATCGTAGTATACACGGTAGTAATCCAAGAATGCCGCCTACTGTGGCAGGAACCCCGGGTAATGTAGCTGGCAGTGGCAGCTATAACTCTGCTGGTGGGGCATCCGACTCACGTAATATGTCTTCTCCTTATATAGATGGCAATGATCGTTGGGGCCATGGTCGTGATCGGTAAGTTATATAGATTTTAAGTTTTTAGTGTAAACTCTTATAGTAATCGCAATACTTCAATTTTTTAGTTACGGCAACGCAGATTACAAACGAGAGCGTTACGATAACTATAGTGGCCGTGGCAACGTAGGCGGTAGTAGCTATCACCGTGATCATCGCGATCGTGATAGAGACCGAAGACCTGATAAAAGACGGTAAGTTAGTTCATGTATTCAAGGAGTTCAAGTGAATATCCTAATTTAATTCCAACTTTCGATCTTAAGTCCTCATGCAAAGCAAATTCATAATTGTCAATTTAAATTTTGTTTCACTTAGATATCCCCCTCCTCATGCACCTCCTCCTCTGCCATATGCTGGTTATCACATGCCTGCCAACTATTACATGGGCAACGGTAGTTTGCCACCGGGTGCAGCCCCACCACATGGCCCATATCGGGGTGACCCGCGCTATGCATCCACTGGCGATTGGCCACGGGACAGTCGTATGGATTTCCCTCCCGATTATCGTAGAGGTGACTACGAACGGCGACCGCAATCATAAATTCTGCCAGTTCATCACAAGCACTATACTGCTAAACATTTTTTGTACTGTGTTATGATTATAATTTCTCGTCATATGCCTATAGTTACTATAATGTTACAAACGTAAAAACCAAGCCGAAACTATTGGATAAGTAAGAAATATGAAATCAAGTTATTTCTAAATCACAATAAAATATTAATTATAAATCTGTAAAAAGTATAGTAGTCAAAAACTTATTTAAGCATATCCAAAATATCTCATTTAAGATTTTCAAATTGGAATCAACAGCGCTTTACTACATTTCAGTTGTTTTGAACTCTTTTTTTAAACATATGCGTACACTTACTTACATTATATTTAATGCGCAAAACCAAGTTTTCTACGTAAACATTTAATATTATAAATCTTATGAATTAAATATGTGGGTGATGTAATGTAAATTAATTAAATTAGTACTTCATGAGTAGAATTAAATTAATATGTATAATGAATTAAAGAAAATAATTATTTTGTATTTATACTTAACATTATTAAGTTTTATTGTAGCTTTAATTCCATTATACATACAATATAACTGTAGCCAACTGATATGAAATATATACATATATAGGTAACGCATAAGTTTATAAGAAAAAAAATTAGAATAACATAAAGCAACAATTTAATTTGTAAAACTGTAATTAGATGTGTACAAAGGAAATTATAACTCGGTATTTTTAAAATTAATTTCAACAAATATTAAACATAGATATAAGCACCACAATCGCATAGGTAACATTATTTTTTCTAATACATACATAGTTAGATTTTTTTGTTTGGTTCAGACGCATTGTTGTAAGCATGTGATTGAATGTCGTTATAAGACAATGAATAAATAAAAACCTAATTATAATATACATTTTAAATATTCGTTTCCATGTTTATACTAGAATGAACGACTATGTCTATAAGTACAATTTCACAATTTATGCTGCGAATAAGAAAAATGGGATGACAATTATCTTTAAACTTTATTAAACATGAGCAAACTTCGAAAACTTCTTTTTCAAATTGTCTCGACTGACGATGGTTATTCTAGGAATTCGTGCTACCTGAAGAGGGATATAAAAATTATATTAAACTACATAAGATCTGCAATTAAGGTACGAGAGCGTTCGAGATGGCAATCAYGACAACGGCATTGCAAATTTGCTAAAGTATCACGTTCTATGCGATTTTTTGGTAACACTTGTAACAGCATCACGTTCAACCGTCACTTTTTACGCGCAATTTATTAAAAAAATTTGCAACCATATATGGCTTCTCATAAATTTTCCCAAAATGGTGGAGGTGTAAAAAATTTTAAATTTTAACCGAAAACCTTATCTACAAATGTTAAAAAAAAAACATTAATTTCTTCTGCACAATAGCTATAATACAGGTACGTTTTTGATAGCATATTTTGCTATTGATCGATTTTTGTTGTAGCGCCTGAAAAAATTTCTGAATAATTTGGATAAATGTTTAAGTCTTTGTTCGRATAAAAGTCTATATTCGTTCCTTTTACATAGACTCGACGTCTTGCGAACAGATATTGGTCGATTAGTTTGTATGGCAATTTGTTTGAAGAATGTACCTTTGCCTGGAACAATAGTCTATACCAAACTTCGTTAAAATATCTTGTCAAATAAAAAAGTTTTCCACTAAAGCGCTTGATATTGATCAATCACTTTGTATGACAGCTATACGCTATAGTGTTCCAATCTGAGAAATTTGTTCGCAGATTATAGCGTTCGCTGCCATCCATCCATGCCAAATTTCGTTAAGATATCTTGTTAAATAAAAACGTAATTTATAAMACTATTTGATTTTATTCTGTCAGTGTATGTGGTAGCTATAGTTGTCCGATCTGAACAATTTTGTCAGATATTGTATTATTTATTTGAGTAGTAATCCATATCAAATTTTGTAAARACATTTGGCCAAATAAAAAAGTTTGCTATACTAGAACTAGAATTTGATTGTTCAGGTGTGTATGGTAGCTAAATATATATGTATTATTGCTAAGGACGTCTGCGAAATTCCAAATCGATATCTCAACTAGTAAAGAAGGGCTAAGTTTGGGTTTAACCGAGTATTTTATACTCTTGCAACTTGCAAGAATCAATGCCGACGAAATTTCTTCTGGAGCTGGAAAAATTTTACATTAAAAATTGTTGCTGAAGAATTAAAGATCCATTAGGGGACTGCAACTTGATCCAGGATCGCGATATTTATTAAATGTGTAGCATTGATAGTTTGCAATCCATATTACAAAATATTTAAATATTTTGAAAACCGGACCGTAGATCGCGAGTTAAATTTTCTATACTGACCGCGCGATCCATAACATAAGACATTGTACCAACCGACGAAGCACTTTTACTTATCTAATTTAAGTATTTCCAAAATATTTCTTTTGAACGCATTAATCGCCTTTTCAGGTGTCGAAAAACGTTGACTACTTTATTTATTTTTTACGAACGAGTATAAAAAGAAGTCATTCACCAAATCAAATGAAGTTTTTTCAATCAATGTGTGAGAGCTGGCATGATAATTGTGAAGAGTAATCTGTTTTCGGCGGTTGGTTTTCCTAATTTCTTGAAAGACAACTTACAAACAAAAAAAAAAATTCAACCATTTGCTTGGAAGTGCTTCCTGCGTGAACAAATTTTTTTGTTTATTGGATTCAACTCATCTTGGAACACCTATACAATATACTGCTGTTTACTTTCAGGCTCATACGCGTAAATCCACGACGAAAAGTCACGATGTCATAAAATTCGTTTTGGAGTAATCTACGACCTCGATTGAATACGGTAAATTGTTATTGTGTTAATCCACGACGAAAGTTGTAAAACTTTAAACTGTAAGTTGTAAAAGTTGTAAAACTGTACTTTAAAGTGGTACGTTTTCGAAGACTTTTATGTTTATAGCTTAACTGTTCAGAAAGTYATTGTGCTTTTAGTAAGTTGTAGACATCCATAAGAGATAGCCGTAGTTGTATCCCGATTTCCTCTTAATTTTTGCACAGTACTGGGAAATGGCAAACAGTCCCATTCCATTCACATTCAAGCGAAATGCCAAGGAACAAAATACCTTTAAACATCGTTGAAACTAGCACCGACATATTGATCATGGCACTCACTATTTTTATTCTCTCACAACATAATGGTATAAAGTTGTTTGTGCCACCTAAAACTAATCGAAATAGATATAAATATTTGTTTATAAATGGTCAAGATGACGAAACTAAGTAGTTGAAATCCGGTTGATTGTTCGTCCGTCTGTGCATAAGATAACAAAAGTAAAAATTTATACTTTATATCTTGATGAGGATTGGTACAGGAAAAAAGATTATTTTTTAAATTAAATATGTTAGATATCTTAGTAAAATTAAGTGAACGTATAAAATTGGATATATAATATGTACTATAGTTTAATTACCCCAGCTTCTAAGCCGTTTTTACTACTATAAACTATGTATAACGACTTTCGTGGTACTTTAATTAATTATATGAAATGGACATGTTTTCTTTAATATAATAAGGTATCGCTCTGTTTCATATGGATGAAATGAATTCATATGGTCGAAGTCTCCTATCCCTAATACATTGACTAATATAATGAAGGGTAAAGATTTTATTGTTTGTTGGTTTGAATTGAATAGCCTCCGAAACTAACTGATATAGGTATACTTACTAAAATATATTAATAACCCAATGTGTGACAAAAATTACCTAAAAATTCTTTATATAACGTGCGCTGAGAATGCTATTGATTATAGAACAATATAATGWAAGTACTACGACTTTGCAGAACATATATTATACATATGTAACAATCTACAAAAAATGGTACGACATAAAAATACATTAATAAAAATAATAATTTACAAGTAAGGAAGGGCTAAGTTCGGGTGCAACCGAACATTTTATACTCTTGCAAATTGAAATCTGTCCTGGACAAGAATCAAAACCAGGGAAATACTCTAAGGTGTAAAACCAATCATATAGAGTAAAGGCAGTCGGATGTTCAAAAATCCTGATATTAGTTATGTAGAGGATTGGCCAAGTTTTCGCTCAAACTTATCTATTTTGGGATCAAAGATACACTATTATGAATAAAACATGCTCTCATTTGGATAACTCACCTATTGGCCGATATATGCGGTACAAAGTCACCTTAAGGGAAGTATTGGTCCAATTGAACTCATTTTTGAGAGAAGGATTATCCCTTAAYTTCAGCTGTATATATCACACATTGGTCGACATTTTCGATCAAAAAACAACTTTAGGCATCGGGGTCTAAATACTCGGGACCTAGGTGCTTGAACCGTTTTTATTGGATTTAAACAATTGTTGGTCATAACGTGGCACACATTAAAGACATTATTCATGCAAAGTTTTATCCGCTATAATATTTACTTCYTGATTTGTGTACTGGAATGTGAAAGAATCAAATGGAATTTAAAATTGTGCTATATAGTAAGAAGGCGTGGTTGTTGTCCGATTTCGTTCATTTTCACACTGTGGCATAAAAATATAAATACAATGCCAAGTACCAGATTTTGACGCAATTGGGTGGTCGGATTACAAGAAATGGGATTCTCATATCATCTCGGTGGTAAAATTTACTTATTGATTTATCGCGCTTTTAGTAGTTYTTAAAAGTACCGTTACATGGGGAGTGAGGGGGTTATGCTTTGATTTCATCYATTTTCACATTGTCGTTAGTTCTTATAAAATTTGAACTCAGCGAATTTGGTACATTAAATTTTGCCCATATGTGCCCCTTTCTACTGAGATCGTCTTTACCAAATTACAGCTTTATATCTTAATTTAGTGCTTAGTTATGACACTATATGTTTTTGGTTAATGGTGATTTGTGGGCGTGGCAGTGGTCCGATTACGCCCATCTATGAACTCAAAATTTTAATTTTTCAAGTTTCATTGAAATATCTCAGTTTTTACTCTAGTTACAGCTTGCATGGATGGACAGACAGACAGTCACCCGGATTTCAATTTTTATCATCATTCTGATCATTTATATATACATATGTACTATATATAACCTTATATCTACTCGATTTGTTTTAGGTGATACGTACAACTTTAGGTGAAACAAACTATAATACTCTGTAGCAACTGGTTATAAATATAAGAATTCAAATCTGTAGAAACTCTTAATTTGTACCTAAGTAGAAGTAAAAATTAATTTCTTCACATTCAAGATCAATTCAATACCCTTATATAACGTTTTGAATTATTCATTTCGGACATTCCATTCGAAAGATGTCACGAATTTTAAGTATTAAGCAAAAGTAAAAAAGGGTGTTCGGCTGTAACCGTAACTTCCTCACTAAAATATCTCCCACTTTGGCCGATATATACTGTATATTCGTCTAGAAGTTCGAAAATAGTTGTATTAAATATAATACATACATATGAGGATGAAGAATTGACAAAATTTTTACACAAGAGTTTATTATTATCAAAGACATATTTTCATTGAATTTCAATATTMTGTGAGGTATAATAGATAGTTTAGGTAAAAAGTCAGCTATACACACTGGAATCCATATATTGAACAGGTATGGTCCGATTTCGACAATTTTTAGACAATCTGGCATACTTCAATATCACTGTTAGTGAAAGGTTTTATCAGAATATATTGTTTGGTGCTTGATGTGTGTATTGGAAAGAGAAAGAATAGTATGGAATTTAAAATTGTGCTATTTGTGAAGTAGGAGTGTTTTATTCCGTCCTTCGCGTTGTAGTCCTATTACGCCATTTTCACAATATAACATAAGAACATCAGGATAAATAAAATACATGAATACCAAATTGGGTTGAAATTGTTCTAGTAGGTTCGATGATACGTTATTTCAATTACATATATGTGGGCTGTTCCACGCCCTTATTAGATAAATATTAGAAGACAAGGTCACGTACATTTCTTCAAATTTTTGTACCCACAGGTGCGCCTTGCACGTGCAATCCCCTTCTACGGGTTTATATCTTTACTTAGTGCTTAGTTATGGCATTTTAAAAGTTTTCGATTAATGACGTCTCGTGGGCGTGACACTTGTCTGATTACGCCCATCTACAAACTCGGTCTCACTCTTTTGCTGCGATTTGGCAGTTAAAGCAACAATGCCATCTGGATTTAGGAAGCCGAAATAATTGAAACAAATATGTATGTGTCAAGCTAAGTAAGATCGAGCTACTTGTTTCATTATCTTAATTCCCATTTGGAAGATGAAACTCATTCAGTAGCATCACTTTAACCGCTTGCTACATATAAATGATAATAGTATCAACAGATTAGCAAAGTTTTGTTTTTAGAAATTTTGTGTATACTTTATTTTGCATATAATCTTGGATTAGGGATATGAAGTTGTACAAAATGATTAAAATATGTAAATGTTAAAAATGTATTTCTTTCGTTTTTTTTTTTTTNTTTTTTGTTTTTCGTTTATATAATATAATTATGAATAGGATTATTCGCATATAACGGGAAGATCCTGTGTTGTGACCTCTGCCGCAGCACTCTCCTTTAGATCCTTAGCATTAGTAATATCCTGTACAAACAAATTGAGAAAAAATAGAAACAAGTTTTATAAAAGCAAACTAGAAGTAAGTTTATTTAAATGAAACATAAATAAACATTATGTAAAAAAAACGTTTCCATATTTAAATTTAACATATGAATAATGCGTCAAAGTTATTCCTACAAAAATGTTAAAATATAGAAAAGGGAAGGCGTCTAGGAGCTTGGCACTAATCAAAGAGTTAGCACATATAAATGAAAAAAAATATATGACACTTACGGGATGAGGAGTAAGGCGAATAGGATACAGCACATTTGAATATGTTTTTATTTTTTTATACGTTTAATATGAGTGATTGCATTGGTGCAGGGCATTGAAATGCGTACAATTATTCGTAGAAAAATGTTTCGAGTTCGGAAGATGAATTTTATTAATTTTAATTTTGATTAACAGGATAAACATAGTGATTTTAAGAAGTATATAGAAACTTGAAGTTCCAAATAATTAGAGAACGCAAAAAATTAACTACGTTTCGTATAAGACCATTCGTTTCATATTACTATGCAATATTTTCAATATATTGATTGATTAATAAACAAAGGTTAATTACACATCTTAAAAATGTTACTTAGTTGTGTAGCTCGAAAATGTTATGCAAAGGCGTTTGTTAGTAACGATTTTATGAATGAATTGTTGACCAATTAATTATTGTAATTTTTTTTCTCAACTACTCAAGTTCACATGTTTTTGTAGTTTTAGTTACTCAAACAATTTAATTATATTATTACCCTAAATAAAGAAATTATCCCACATATTTGCAGTAATTTTATATAGCACTAAATGGACAAACATTTTTAAATATTTTTATGTTGTTAGCCGAAATGAGAACATTTTTGGTGCTCTTTTTAAATCAATCGGCCAAACAATTCAACAAATACGAATAACAGCGCTATGAACCATGCAATCAGTTATCGAAAAGCAAGTACAACAAAATGGCATATGATATATATATGCATGTATGTATGTGTTTATTTCTAGCAAACAATGTCATTCTGCTTGAATTTTTTTCTAAACCTCTTACAATGCAATTAGTTTATTTAGTTTTGAATTTTGGTATTCACCTTAGATGCCCAACAGCAATTGTTTTCGTTTCGAATACGAATTTAATCATATATTTTATAAAGTGCTGTATTTATAGTTCGTATTTATATATATATATAATTTTGTGTTTCTTTATCGTTTGAACATTAATTTTGTATCTCATTAACGCTGACCACAGTCTGATTACACATTTCTGTAGCAAAGTCTTTTTCCTCCTCCACTATGTGGTTATCAGTCTTTTTTAGACTATCAAGTAGGTGGGACTCAATAGTTAACTGCGTATTCTTATCAGAATCTGTCTTCTCGCAATTAATATTTGACAATTCCATTTTCTCAATAATTTTCTCCATCGAGACTCCCTTCACATGAAAGCTGACGACTTCATTATTTTCAATACCATCCTCAGCTGGGTTCATTTCGATATCTTCATTATCAGTCTTAATAGCTTCATTTGTTGTAATGATGTTTGATTCATTAATATCCGGATGATTATCTTCGATATCTTTTTGTTGTTGAATTAACTCTACAGCTTTTCCAGTTATCTCATCTACAACTGCTGCGGCCGCCATTACAAACTGGTCTTCAGTGTTATCGAAAACTTGTTCAGGAACTGCTACAACTTCTTCTGTCGAATTGGGAAGAGTATCGCTCGCGGTTTCCTCCTTGACGGTCAATACGTTATGTTGAATTTCTTCTACTTGTTCTATAGAAGCTTTTCGTGCTTCAGAAACTTCACAATGCTCACTGACATAGGATGACGGACTTTGCGCAGTTGTTACAGGAGCATCATCCGTTAAGGATGGGACAGTTCCGCTTTTAATATCTTCTTTATGGCTGGCTTGCTCAATAGAAGGTTGAGAGTTCTCAGTGCAAGGTTCGACTTCCTCAGCGCATAGTTTCGGTTCTTCAGTACAAATTTGTGAATTTGGTATGTCATCGACTTCTTTTTGTTGTATTATGGTGGATGTTGATAGCTCTGATGTTTCCTTTTCAGCAGCAATATGCGTGGAAGTGCCACATATTCCCTCTTCCTCAACTTGATTATTATCATTGAACGCAAAAACTGATACTTGTGAAGGTGGAGGGGAAACAGGTAGCGGAGGAGGTTTTGGGGATTCTGCAGCCGTTGAAGTTGCACTTACAGTAGCAATTAAATCTAATGTTGTATCTTCGCATTTGCTTTCGGCTTTGTATTGATCTGGATTCGTATCAATTTCCGCTTCAGGCTCGTTGAACGCAACCTTACCTGTATCAACATTAGCGACTTCAGTTTGATCTGAAACTGAAACTGTAGATGTTGATTCAGGTTCGATTGCCTTTAAAGTCATGTCTACTATAACATTTGTAGCACAATCAGCAGTAACCGCTRTTGCTTCTTCTATTTCTTTATTAGTCAAATCTGTAATCATGCTTTCGTTGTTTATTGCGACTTTTTCGCTAATTTCGTTCAACGCCGATTCGATGGTGATGATGGGGTCAGGGATTAAAATAGGGGTTGTATTGGGTGGAGAGGAAGTAGTAGCGGTATTCAAAGTAACTAATTCATCTGTGAGGGCAGCTGTATCTGTTTGGAATATTACCTCAACTTGTGATTTGGACTCATTTTCAGTTTCGAGTTCGTCACCATTTGCGCTCGTACCATTTTGATGCACACCTTTGTTATCGGAAATCTCGTTTACAACATTTGGAATGCTTTTAATTTTTTCGGCAACGTCAGACGTTTCCCCCATCAAGTCCGCTGCTTTGTCTGTTACTTGATCTTTCTGGTCATCGGCTGTCAATAACGTTTCAGTGCCGCTATTCTCGATTGTATCACCGTTACTCACGACAGCAGGTGCACTTTCAGGAGTCTCTACGGCTAAATTAGTGATAGTGGCAGTAGTTTGCTTCTCAGTCTGATTATTTTCAGTGGCAGTGGTTGAGCTATTCTCAATTACAACTGAACTTGTGGTTTCGGTGGTGTTGTTTGTGATGTTGGTGGTGTTTTCATTTGAAGAKATTTCCTTTACAGCCTGCTCTTCAACTGGTGTAGTAGAAGTTGACGTTTTTTCACCATTCATTTCTTTCTCAGAGCTTTCACCATTTTCAGTTGGCTTCTCGTTAGAATTCTTCTCCTCGGAATCTCCGGCAGCCCCATCTTTTTGCACTTTTTCAGCCGTCTATTATAGAAACAAATAAAAAAGGTACGTTAAAAAGACGAATAAAATTAAATAATGCAATTAATGTATAAAAATTTACCTCTTCTGTGCCAGCACCATTTCCCACTTGTGCTGCGGCATCACCATTTGTAGCTGCCGCATTTTCAGTTGCTGCATCCTCGGCTTTAGCTGGCTTTTGTTTATCCTTTTTTCCAAAAGAAATGTTGCGGAAAGACCATTTCTTTTTGACCTTCTCCTTCTTGGGCTTTTTGTTATTCTCATCGGATAGGGGCGAAATCTCTTCACTGCTTTTATTACCATCCTTTGGGCCAGTTGATTCGTCTTCCTTAGAAGCAGACTCCGTAGCACTTGCATTACTTTGCCCCGTATTACTGTCACCACCACCATCCTGTGCACCATTATCACCACCACTCTTTTCGGTTGTCAAGTCTTTATCATTTTCAGTTTCATCACCATCTTTTTTCTGTAATGCCTCAAATAAAAACAATAACAATAATAATTAATTAGCGCTTTTTATCTTATTTATATTAATTATAGTGTTTCGTTTAGAAATACATATGTAGATATTTCCTTTTTATCCCCTTTTATTCCTAGTCTACTCTGATTATTTTTTTTAATTAAAAATATATTAAATTTAAAAAAATTGCAATTCTGATTGTATGTTTAAAGGCAAGTGTATTTTTATTTAATAGAATATATATTTTGTTATATACCTCCGTTTCAACATTCYCCTGAGAACTTGCATCGCCATTCACCTGCTTTTGATCGAGATCTTCAATTTTTTCCAACTTGCCGGTAACATCTTCATCTGGATTTTTCTTGGGTTCGGTGGTTATATCAACTGAACGTTTGCTCTGAGTCTTACCCATATTGTCTTTTTGACGCCTGAAAAATTATAACAAATACAAATATACTGAAAACAGATAAATTAAAAGGCAGCCAGAATCATTCAAACTGGCAATATTCTAAATGAGGCTAGTTTATTTATAAGTGACTGTTTCGATAAATAAAAATATCTACCAGCAGACGAAAATACATTTTGTAAATCGGTAAATAAAAAAGGAAACAATAAAAATTGGCTTTGTAAGTTTCTTATCAGGCCACAAACTTGTTGTAAGAGAATGCTGTAAAAATGTGAATGCAATCTACTAAAGTATATTCCTGCATATGTATGTATGCTTTTAGTGTACGATATGCCTCACGCATTCGTTAAACTCAAGTATCTGTAGAATGCAACGGATGTATGTAAATAAAATATAGCTCGTAATGCTGCTGCCTAATTGATTACGAATTGCAATACGAGTACATGACTCTTTGTTTCAATCGTATCGCAAGACATACATTTTCAACACTATATACTACACTAGGTATGTACGTAGTATTATATGGACCTTCAATACAATAATATACTAAACAATATATGTACATGCATAAGTATATCATGTATTGAAGTGCTATGAATCATGTTACATGCAAAAATATTGTATATACATACATATGTACACATTTATAATTTCTTATAAACATTGGTGTAGTCTGACACACGAAATTGATAACTTGCRAAACAGTGCAAACCTCATTTGGCCTCATAATAATGCCTTTATCAAATTTAAATAAATTCGTGGTTGAAATATATAGCATATATTTCGTACAGAAAAAMTTTACAAATAAAAACTTTCGTTTTAACTGGTTGAGTATAACTTTGAACATATTTTCCGGTGAATTCGAGCATAGTCATATAGCATACATTATTCAACTCTATGTACATATCCACTTTAGAAGAAAATACTTTTTTGTTTTTGCCTTCAAAACTTAGTATTCATTTCATTAATTGAGGATTGATTCTTTAATTTTTCATTTTAACGCACAATCAATCAGATACACATGGAGCGTCCTTCCACGATATTTTACACTTCCGTATCAAAATGAAACATGAATGGATATAGATCTGGTAAGTGTATTTTGTTTTCATAAGTAATCTACAAAAGGCTGCTAATTAAATTGAAGATATCAATGTTAAGAAGACGCAGTCATTTATTTTTAGTATTGCATGAGTGTATGTAACATTATTTTTACAAAGTAATATGTATGAAATGCTATCAAGCAATTGAAAAATGAAATTTAATTGGGGTGAGAAAATGACTCACTGTAGAAACCACCCTTTAGGCGAGAAAGTTCAATGAATCACTTCTACGACTACATACGCTAAATTCAAAAAAGTAAATGCGCTACAATCATACATAATATACATACCTAGCATTCAGAAGGGCCTAAATATAATTTTAGTTGTGATAGTCAACGTAAGTTGGACGATCAGAATGAATTTTTAAACAATTTATAGTTTCTCTTTTCTTCTTGAGGAAACTGACTATTAATATTTTAATTAATTTATTATTTTTATATAATATTTAATTTTGTATATAGTTATTTTGGTCTGTTCATAGTTTTATTTTGTTATTGAAATAAGCCAAAAATTGCTTTAATATAATCAAATTCAAATAAAGTATTTTAATCATAATGATGATAAAATTTAATATGATAGAAGTTACAGAAATTTTTCTGCACAGAACTACCACAAAACTTCAAGATAAAATTACGTTTACAGAACGAACTTAATTTACAAGCTCGATTCAACAACACGCAATTAATTTATATTGCTTGGAAGATTAACAACGCTTTTGATATAAAAACGGAGGAAATCGAAATTCTTCAAATGAATTCTTCTCCATGTCAGTCGGCACACAATATCATATCAAATAACAATGATAATTGTATTTCTAGTGGTCACAGGCCATGATGTACCTCCATTGTTACTTAATTTCCGACATTTTGTGGTGTTTGTAAATTTACATCCATCAGGCATTTGGCATTATTGTTATTCATAGTGGTAAGTTTTGTATAAGAAAAAATAATAAAAAAAAACGTTCTTCAACCCTGGCATAATTTTAACGAAAGTACTTATAAAMTTTTGTCTGTACAAATACATATAAAATGTATTATATATTATACATATATTAAATATACTTATTTATTTAAAATCATTCACTATTCATTCCGTTAGATATATTCATATATGTAAGAACTAAAAAATAAAATTAATAATCCAAAAACGCATCAAAAGAGCTTGAGTCTACCGAGTCTACAATATCAAAGAATCATGAAGTGTGCAGTGAAGAGTGTATTTTTTTCTTTTTTGCTGCCCATTCTTCGTCGTTGATATGAATTATTGCTTTAAATTCTCAACATAATAAGTCATAACCATTTAGGAAGTATTCAAATAGTAATATCCGCTTTACTATACCACACGTATATATGTACATATACTGAGATACATATTTACATATGTGTCCATGTAACTGATATTCAGGATTTTGAAAGTCCGCCTGATTTTACTCAATATATGTAAATGTTTATATATAATTACATATTTATAAAATTGACTAAAAATAATTTCTAAAGTATAACAGAACAAAATCAAAAATAAATGCAATCAGCCCTTCCTTCTCTGATCTCAATACAAGTATTCTATCTAATGATTTCTGACCTTAAACAAGTCTTTAAACCGTTTAGGTTAGTCAAATCTATGATATTTTAGTGAAGTTTAATACAGGCACATTCTTAAAAGTTACATATGTAAATATATTAATGATTTGGCGCTCCATATAAATGAATTTGAGATCGGTCTAAACCTTATATCGGTAATATAAATAATGATCCTTTGGTTGACGTTTAAATGTGTATGTATGTATAAATAAACGTGTATGCTTAACGGTTATTCACCTGACCCACTGTACATTGAAAAATAGTTATGCAGAAACTTTCATATTTGACACTAAAATACTTTACTACTTCAATTTTTTTTTCGTAGAATAAAAAATGTTATTTTTTATTTGGTTTGTGACTACTGACCATAGTATATGAAATAAAACGGCTAATACTATTCAATAATTCATAACCATTCTCACTACTTCCGGTTGGTTGTATTCAATTTTCCGTTCTGATATCTATTGCGGTGGTGGATAGAACAAATATGTGTGTAGATACATATTTTTATATGCTTATGTACAAAACGTTATTTTATATGTAAACTGCGGTAAATCATATTCAAAAGTGACTAATTGCCGTTACGCCACCGCCTTGACATCAAGTATTGCTTTTGCGGGTGAAGATAATTTCATTATAATTTTTTATTTATTTAAATTAAAAGTATGTACADTAGTCTCTTTGTCGCTTATAATAAAACAAAAAAACATTGCATAAATTTTTGTCAACTTATAAAAATAAAATAGAAAAACGAACTAGCACGTAACTTTCATATGATTGACCTTCACATGGAGTTAAGCGCCAAAATATGAGCAACAGAGTTAACCGGCAGTCAAGATAATTTACGAAGACAAACGCTTTTTTATGTATTATCATTTACGCATATTTGTATATGTATGTATTTGGGTATAACTATTTATGTATGTATAATTTATCTATAACGTATGTTCATACATATGTACAAACATACACAAAATTTTATTAAAATTTGTATATATGTATGTATATTAGAGCCGGCAAACAGATGGCACGCGAGTTTATGTGATTGAACTCGCAAGCGAAATGTCCAACGCAAAGTATTTTCTTGCACGTTCATTGACCAATGTAATAAATGTACACACACATATACATATGTGGCACCTATGTATATGTATATGTATTGATTATTGTATATACGGATAACTAATATCTAAGCCTTAATCAATCCCGCCCCAGCTATGAAATCACACAGCAGAGTATAAAATAAAAGTTTTTTTACTCGCTGCGACACTATCCAATGTGTGAAATATAATTTTTGAAATAATAATATTAGATAAAATATAAAATATCTAGATATTAACGTCAACAGTTAATACCTATCAACAATAAAGTAACAATAAGTTTTATGATTATTGTAAAATTTATAACGTTAGTTGAATATATTTTTATACACAAAATATATGACATGGTCACGTTCCTTTCCYCACATCAAGAATAAAATAAATAAATAAATAATAAAAAACATAAATTTTGCACTGCTTTGAATTATTTTAATGTCCTAATTCTAAGTACATATATCGAAGGCAAATGGAATTCAATTCATAACAAAATTATGTAACTGTAAACAAAGTTAGTGGTTGATACAATATTATTTTCAAGTTCGAACTGCATTATTCGCAAATCTATTGAACAAAAAAATCAACCGCAATATATTATTGTTTATCAATATAATATATCCAATCGTTCCTTGATCATAAGTTGTTTATTGATATAACTGATCACATTACAATCTTGTTTGTGTTAGCGTCCTTATGTGATTAAGACCTTATGTGTATAAGCTATAAGGTAAATTTTGTATATACATACAAATGTGCATACATACAATCTGCGACAAAACTAAAGCACGGAATCTATCTTTTCGGTATTTAAATGAATAAAATCATAAATTTTAATTTTTTAATAGGACATTGTTCTTTTAAAATTAGTAAAAATTAAACAAATAATTAACTTATTACAAAAACATTTAAAAAACTCCAAAATTTTGATGCGACTAAACCTAGCACGAAATAGTTTCATGCTTAAACAATTTTAATATTTAGTTGCGTATCAGTAGTTTTTCTGTCCATCCGTCCGTGAGTAAAAATTGAGATATCTCCATGAAATTTGGGATATGGATTCCTTAGTACAAGAAAATTTCAAGTACCTAGATGGGAGTCATCGGACCACTGTCACGACCCTAAATCGCCATTAACCGAAAACATATAGTGTCATAACTAAGCATTAAAATAAAAATCGCGCAGGCGTACCTCCCCCTCCAACAAGTTTAATGTACATATCTCCTCAASCTACAACAATSAAATTCGCTGAGTACAAATCTTATAAGAACTTCTACCGACAGTTTGAAAATGTCTGAAATCGGAGGATAACCCCGTTCGCTCCCCATATAACGGTAACTGCTGAATAGTACAAAAAGTGCGATAAATCAATAACTAAATACGCCAGAGACATTKAATTTTACCACCGAGATGGCTTGGTACCGCCCACTTTTCCGTGAAATCTCTTATTTCGGTATCCGATAAACCGATTTCTACAAAAATTTAGTATTAATTATTGTGTGTAAATGAAACGAATAATGTCTTTAGCGTGTGTCACCTGATGACTAAAAATTGTTTAAATCCAATAAAAACTGTTCAAGCTYCTAGGTACCGAATATTTTCGGTATATATGTATAACTAAAATTATGGGACAATGGTATGTCTGTATGTCAAAAGCGCGTTGAATTGGACCAATTCTTCCCTTATCCCCCCTAATACACTTAAAATAAATATTTTCGAACTTCCGGATGACTTTGTACCGCATATATGAGTGATCTCAATGAAAATGGCATGTTTTTTCATAACAATCTATCTTTGTACTTAAAATAGATAAATTTGAGCGAAAACTTGGCGTGGCCCCTATATAACTAATATCAGAATTTTCTTTTCTACCTTAAATTATTTCCCTGGCTTTGATTTTTGCAAGTTGCTAGAGTATAAAATATTCGGTTGCAACCGAACATAGGTTTCCTTTCTTGTTACATATACATTTGTATTTCTCTAACGGACTTTGATACGATCGCATCGAAACAACTTCTTTCGATAACAGCTAATTTTACGTGTTCCACAAACAGAGTGTATGTACTGATAACTAGTTGCATTAGAATATATCTATAGATTATAAGTAATTCTACCCTCTAATATGAATAGTCCTAATAAATCTTTAGCTTTTACTGTACCGTTATTTTTAATTTTTAAATATTTTAAGCAATTTACATATAAACTTGGATACATACATACATATGTGTATATGAAAACTTATTTTGGGGAATAACGCCCTTTTGTTGAATGTAAGTAACTGGTTACGATAAATATTGTAATATATGACGCTAATGTTAGTAACATTTATTCTTAATTAGGAAAATGTTATATTGCTTATAATGTTGGCTCGATTACTCATTTTATTATGTCCAGTTAAAATTTTCAATTTTTTAATCTAAGGCTATACATATATATTATATGTACATAATTTCGTGTTAAACCACATAAAGAAGATATATATAATAACCAACTACATATATTCTTGTTTCAAGTATTTCACATATAAATTTTGCTATTTTAACACTATATATTAAATAAAAAAAGTATATATATGAATAGTAGAAATACAAAGAAAACACAAACAAAAAGGACCAAAAAGGAAGAGGCGATTTCACGAATAAACGATAAATAACGAGTAGAATGAACGAACTTCGCATATGGACGCAACAAACGAGTGAAAATACACACGAAGTATTAACGCGAAGGCGACAGCGATGGTCGACTTCAACTTGAGCGCAATACACCAGCAACAACAAAGCCGTATAATCCAACTTGCTACTATACCGGCGCCTGTGACTTCGCCTTTGGCGACGACGCGACCGCAACTCAGGCAGAGCTGCGGAAGGCACACCCAAATTGAACACATTTCCCAGCTCTTAAAACGACAGGAATCAAGGAGGGGAGAAGATGGCTTTTACACGGTAGTCCGTCGACAATCCACTTCGTCGTGTTGTATTTCTAGTAGTACGATGCTACTTAGCAATGTTCCGGTTATAACAACTTACTAAAGGTATAAGTAAATTAATTTACTTTTWCTGTAACGTCAAATTTTTTTCAGTTAAACAAAGAAAAACGAATTAACTATAAAAGTTCATTGCTATAACTTTACCTCTCCCGTGGGTAACTATTTTCTTTAATAACACATATCGTTATACAGAATTTTCTTTCAATTCTCATACACTACTCCTTTCATAAACTTCACTTTTCATACAATTCTTAACCAAAGCAAATTCTAAAACTTAAATTTTGCAAATCAAATTTTTCTAATTACCTGCTCTTTTCAGATTATATTAAACTTAATTCTATTCGGCGTCTTTATAATAAATATCACTTTTCACCCGAATTTCGAAACAACTCCAAAAACTTTCTTTTCTATATTCGTTTTCTCTTCACACTTCACAGTGTTTCAAACAAAAATGTCTGCTTATTTCGACCGTAACTGAAGAATTGAAACGCTTTGCTTGATCCAAAAGCGGTGCATATAATGCGACGACAAAGACGCCAATAAGCGTTGCCGGACAATGCACAAGGAAATTATCAATTGCAGTTAGCAATTTTGTTTTACTATATATACAGACTATCTCCAAATTGATCTTGACAAATCTTTTTTAATTTCAATAAATCAAAAAAATTGTATCTTTATATTCCTAAATTATTTATTAAACATACACTCAACACTGATTTATTTAACTTCCATTTAAGAACAAAAATTATTTTCGTAGCAGGTGGCAATCACTAGAGGAGCTACAAAACGACACCGCCTTTCCATTTTCGAAAAATTCTCGAATTCGATATCTTTAGCGTCACAGTGTTGCATTTTCCTAATAGTTGCCACTTTAATACGATAAGCGCTCTATTTGATTCGGCTAAATATCTTTATATTTACATACGAACGTTCACAACACTATTTCGAATTCTACACTACAGAGAACATATTTTTAGTAAGTTTAACTATTGATTCATATTCTGAAAAAAAAATACTTGCAAAATTTTATAGCTCTGATGACCCCATAAAAAACACAGTACAAACTCTTGTGTACTATACAGAAACCATATGTGTTTCAACAAAATTTAAATTTGTTCCAAAGCAAATGAAATTCTGTACTACAATTGTGTTCATAAACCATTGAAATTATGTGGTGTTGTGTACTATGTACTCTTCTGCAACAACCTATCACAATAACTTGAACTGCATTAATCCAGATTAATTCAGGAGTTAGTGAAGATAACTCCGTTGCTAACGGGTCATCTCGACAGGATAGAATTTATAGAATACTACCTGCATGCCGTGCCGATTGCCTGTGGAGACTCATTGTGCCGATTGCTCATAACTTACTATATATAGAATACTATCTAGTTTGCCTTATATCGTTAGCTATGAGCTGTCGCTTCAACCGTTTGGCAGCGCAGTTTTCATTCCTATGAAAATTTCGAAGAGGCAACATATCCCATTTGCACATATGCCGACGGCTATTTCATTTCGGTAATATGAAATTTAGAAGAGCGAGTATTAAGACGGTTGTGTTATATTATAAAAATAAAGTACATTTTCAAAATAACATTTTTCCAAATCCAAATATTATTGCTCATTTTAAGTTTATTATTTTAATTGATATATTACATTTATGCCACAATTATTATATAGTAGTCCAAAAATATGAATTCTTATTTTTCCCAGAATACATTTGTAAGGATTACGATCCTTTTTTATTTTCCTCATAAAAGATTTAAACAGTTCAAGAGCTCAAAGCATGCGCTACATCAGCTCGACCATACGTACCCTACGCCTTTGCGCAAATGATTATAACATGATAGCAAATGCCCACATACAGATTTGGCAATGGCAATAGCAATACATTTCTAACTGTCAAATGTATTGCTATTGCCATTGGCAAACCTTTATTCTATAAATTCTATCCTGTCGAGATGCCCCGTAACTCCCATTTAATTCTCAAAATTTTACAAATGGCTAATTTTAATCTATTTCAAATTTTCAATAATAAAACAAGAAGTTCTCTATTATGATGCAATTTTAAAAATAACGTGCTGATATGTTTTTGTAATAAAAAGTGCTTTCTCAAAAATTGTTAACAAACGCAATGTTTATTTTCTATCCATTTTCAATGACAATATAATAAAAATGACAATCACCTTTTTATGAGAGGTTCAAACTCGCATAGCTTCCGTCTACCACCTACAAATTTGGATGTGATTAAGTGTACAGTTAATCCAGATTAACGCTGCTGTCTGTCAAAGCTATAATAGCTTAGGAAAATTACATCATAATCACATACCGAAAAAATCCATGTTTTTATCGACAAAGTGCAGAGAAGCTAGAGAAATTATCATCCAATTACTGAAATGTTTGCCAAATATTACACAAAAAAGAGTCATTTTGCGTTATATTTTTGTTTCGATGATATTTGCATTATTATTACTCTTTAAAATATTTATGGAAAGAAAATCGGTCTGTCAAACTGCCAAAATGACAGCACATTGCTAGCAATGAATGGCATGACACATATCCAGAAATCAATTGCAAAACATTCATAAACAAAATGCTCATTTACTATATAAGTTTTGGTTGAGCCTTACAGGATTTTATTAATAAATCAAACGACTTGTACACTTGTTTGTGAATTGGCGTACCTATAAAGAAATTAATTTTATGAACAGAGGTACAATTAACAAAAGCATATATAATAAGGTAAAAATATGTATTACGCTAATTTTATTTCTTTAATTTTTACAAATTTTATTACAATATCATACAGAAGAAAATTGCTTCATATTTATCTAACGCATAAGTTGGGGTTAAGCCTTAGAGGATTGTCTTAATAGCTCAAACGATTTGTACCCTTGTGTTAAAACTGACGTACGACTTGTCGTAGGAAGATTGCACTTGACATCTCATGGTTATGAACCGGACTAATTTTTTTAATAATGTTTTGCTTTAGTATTCCGAAGCCGTTTTTGCGTGTCTAATGGGATGCATAAACAGTACAAAAAAATTAGGCGATTTAAAAAGCGAAAACGTTTTTCGTGCTGTGAGACTTCACTCCGAAGTGGCAGATCAAGGACGCACAGGATATCTGGAATTAACACCAAGGGAGCTTATTTTTCGTACAGGGTCTAATCAACGTGTTGTATGGGCTTTGCAACATCTACGCAGATATGGACTTAATGGCGATGTATTCTCATTTGAAGCTGGGCGTCGTTGTATCACAGGCCCTGGCATTTATACTTTTCGTTGTCAGCGGGCGGAGCAATTGTACCATATATTTCAAACTTATATAAATGCAGTTTCCCTTGTGACAGACGATGCATTTACATTTAGCGAACGGGAGCGTGATCATCCATCACATACAGTGGGTAGACCAGAAAATGTTCAAAATGCGAATAACTATTTGGAACCTGCACCGTTAGTAAGTTCAGGGGCTACAGTCTCGATTTTGCAGCGTTCTCGAGTGCTTCGGGATTCATTCAGTAGTAGTCCGCTAAGTTTGGACTCTCCAGATTCAGTTCCAAGTTTATCATTTGCCACAAGTGAAGTAGTTCATATTCAAAGTCCACGTTTTCCTTCTGGTCTCGGTATGTATGTGAATACCCCGAATACACCTATGCCAGTTCCCAATAGCAATGTATACTCGGAATACCCTTTGCGGTCGCACGTAGAACACAACAATAATTTATCAAACGCGTCCAATGGTGTATTTAATACTTTAGTTCGAAAAAATTTGGTAAAGCATTCTTCTCTAGATATTCCACCAGATGAATTTGCGCCTATGCTTACACCACCATCGGATGCATTACACATGTATGCCAACGTTGATAGCTGCTCACTTGCCGCCAATAATTTTGGTTTTGGTGSTATAGCAGGAATTCGTAATCTGATGCGAGATCAAGAACGCTGTTATGAAAATCTAGATAGTGAAGAGCTGAAGTTAATCCTACCAAAGCAAAATTTGTCGTCTTCAACGCCCGGAAGGAGTTATAGTGGAATAGATATTCCCTGTGATCCTCAATTAAAGCAAACGAAATCAGCAGGAACAAATGCAGTCAATTATATTGTTCTTGATTTAGACCAACCTCGAAGTCCCACACAATGTTCCCCCAAACTACAAGTTGGAAGTGGTCTTTCCTTAACTGCCGTTGATGGCRCTGATAGAAGTATGAAATTGGCTTCAAAAACAGAATCACTTACTGATTCAACACATACTAGTGTAACTTCAACGACTAATCCAATGGCTATTACGACAGCAACGATTACAAACGTGACAAATACAACGAAACAAAATGGTGGTAGCGTTGAGCAATTGGAAAAGAAAGAAGAATCTACGCTTGGTTACTCGACTATAGATTTTATAAAGACTTGTGCACTTATTAAATCATCGACTCACGGTGCAGATTTTGATGCGGAACCAGGCAATGAAGAAAGCAGAATAACCCGACATAGTAAATGTGTGCGAAAAGCTTACTCTATTAGTGAATAGGAAAAATTGGTACTTTCTCAGGTAAATGATCAATAACAATATCATTTTAAATTATTACATGGTTAAATAACATTCATTTTCAATAGCGCTTTTAATATTGCTAGGACACGTGTCGTGATTTAAAAAAGGTGCGTTCTGGATTTGTTGTGCTAATAAGTATGTACAATTAAATAAATAACTTCATTGATCGCCTTATTTAAAAATTTTACACTTGTATTTCGAAATTTGGTGTATTTTTACGGAACTTTTCGTGCCATAAATATACTAAACTTATGAACTAAATTATTGGAATTAAGCGATATAAAAATTAATTATTATTTAAATAAAAAAAAAATCAAAGCTTATTGAATGTGTTGCGGTCAGGTTCATTAGTTTAAAAAATTCGTTTGTTATTATATTTGAGCAGTTATAATAACAACAAAAGTAATGTAGCCCAATTCAGCGTTACTAATGGTTTCTTATTTATTCTTTCAACCGGCGAAATGCAGCGTGAATTGCCCTCTTTGGAACTTTCTTGCTTTTATGTGCGTATACATACATATATAATCCATGAACATGTCAATGTATATAATCTTAACATTTTCATATTGCAGTACAGTGTACCAGCATTTAGTACAACAATATAGTTATAAGAGACCTAAAGTTGATTTGGAATTCGTTTAGAGATTTTCAATATACATATACATATGTATGCTGACACCGAGTGTCGGCATTTACCACATACGGAACAGAAATAAAGGTGTACTGGATGTACATTTTTTATCAATCTACATACATAATAATTGAATCGGTAACTTGTTTTAAAAAATTTTTCAACAGTAAACTAATATCGTATTGATGCAATTGTTCAATTGATTTTTTATCTTATGTATCTATTTATAGTTTTTAAAATCTTAATTATGTACTTAAGCCAGATTTTGTTATATTTTTTTATTTTTCAAAGTCTTTTGAAAAATTTGTACTTAAATTGTTATTTTTTCCATATTGTTTTCATTTATAACAAATAGTGCATATATATATATATATATTTAAAAGCTGTGTTTTATTAGCTGTAGTAGCAAAAATGCCAAAGTACTCATACATTAAAATTTATAATAAATTTGTTACGGATGTATTTTTATTGCCGAATGAAATACATTTGCAAAAACAATGTATGTATATGAATATCATTGAATGTATTTAAGGAAAAAATAATAAAAATTGTAATTTAAAATGAACAATTTTGTATTTATTTTTAATGATGTATACAACTCATAAAATACAAAACCGATGAACCAAATGCATGTTAATGTTTCCATTGTTTGGCGTGTGAAAACTACCATGGCCGTTAGCATAAAGGGTAGCATAAAAAATATTCTCTCTCATGCTGCAGCAAATACCTAGACTTCGTTTTGAGAAAAAGAGCAAAATTACCTGTCATCTAATAAACTTAACGGTCCGTCCAGGAAATGGGCCTCACTGTGCAGGTGTGCAATAGGGGACATCTAGAGACATTCGATAATAGCCCGAAGTGCGGCGTTAGCATATTTAAATCTTCTTCACCTGCTTGCTGCTACATCTAGGCAACTATATTGTTGCTGCGTAAATTATAAACTTGTCTTTTAAGTGGCTATTAACCTTTGTTTGTGCTTGCCAAAGGTGSTGCTGCCTAGCGACTTGACAATCTTTTTGCAGTTCTGTACTTTGGTAATGATCGCGGTTGTATAACGCTTACTTTAAAACACATGTAAATGGCTGTCTATTCGATCTTTCTCATGGGGAAAAGACAAAGGCACATTGTTGGCAGCATACAAGCCAATCGGCCGTCAGGTTTTAAACTACACCGCTCCGATATGGTCGCCTGGATCAGTAAAACGCAGATGAAGCTTCACACGTGTCAGAACACTGCACTCCGGTCGAACACTTATACAGCGAGGGCAGTATGCTTCCGGTTTAGGAACATAAAGAAGTTCTCTCTAAGCAGTTTCTGCAGGCAATTTTTCGCAGAAACCGACAACAACAACATCAAGAGGGATTACCTTGACTACGAGAAGAACATCGAACATTACGCCGATTCGTTGTTCATACTAAGGCAGGTTAAACTCCTACTTATCCACAATCGACCCCCATGTACCAAATACAAGGTACATGGATCCACATTAAAGAGTGCTTTTATATAGCGCAAAACTTGGATTCATATTATTCTAAGTTAAACATTTTTCTTTGAGGATCAACCACTTTTATTTAGTTTATGTTTCAAGCATWTTTATATAAAAAACTTATAGTTTAACACTTGTAGTGAAAAATGTAAAAACACACACATAACAAGCCACAGAAGTAAATTTTGTTATGAACAATACCGTAATTTTTGAACAAGTTATTTACATATTTCATGTTTTATATGATTTTTGTTTAGCATTAAAATACATAACGAATCAAAATAACATATTTTGTATAAAGAATTCTTAGTAATTTGTGGAACACTCCCTCCTCCTAATAACCTCGGATATTTGTTTAGGTATGGATTCAAAAATGCGTTGAAGATAATTTATTAATTTCTTCATTCCACACAGCTTCAATAATGTTTTCTATTTCTTTTAGACTTTTTGGACRCTAATGTTGTCCACTTTAGTCGCTCTTTCTTCATTCGTGTAATGAGAAGTGGCTTTTTGGATGGACTCGGCGCTCGGAATCCAAGATTATTCCACACATTTTGCRTAGAACTTGTAGTTATTCTTACCCCAGTAGTTTCGTAAAATGCTGCATTGATTGTTCCAGCATGTTGAAAGCGATCATAATGCACATYCGTTTAATTTGTCGTTCTTGACGAGGTCTTACTGTTTTCTGACGTCCACTGCATTTTTTTCGAGCTAATCAATTAAAATATGTATAATTTTTAATTATAATACGCACCTTTCAATCCCTTATGCTTATTTCAAGAGCTATTTGACCTTTGGATTGTTTATTTTATATAAAGCTACGATATCTTTCTTTTTGTTGACACCACAACTTTACTACATGTTGCTACAGAGTATAATTTGTCCACCTAACGGTTGTACGTATCACCTAAAACTAGTCTAGCTAGATGTAGGGTTATATAGTGTATGTATGTACATATATATAATTGATTAGGATGACGAGACGAGTTAAAATCTGGGTGACTGTCTGTCTGTCCGTCCGTCCATGCAAGCTAGAACTTAAGTAAAAGGTAAGATATTTTAATAAAACTTAGTACACATCGGACCACTGCCACACCCACAAAACGACATTAAGGGAAAACATATAAAGTGGCAAAAATAAGCATTAAATTAAGATATAGAACAGTAATTTGGCGCAGAGGATGCAGTAGTAAGGGACACTTGTGGGCGGAAAATTTTGAAAAAGTAAGCGTGTCCCGACCTCTAATAGGTTTAATATACATATCATTATCATAAATTGGATAATAACCCCCCTCACCCCTCATATAACAGTACTGTTAAAAACTACTAAAATCGTAATTAATCAAGATGGTATTATAGGGGTTTATACGAACCGGTGAAAAAATTGGATAATGGACGTGACACCGCCCTCTTTTTAGTAAAATCACATATCTCAAGACTTGTTCGACCGATTTCAACCAAATTCGGTACCTAACATTCTCTATTCTTATTTATAGTTGGCTTTTGACCATATTTATATTTGACTTTTGACCAAAAATATAAGTACATTTGTGARACACCATCCTTTCCTGACAATGGTGCCTTTATGTGTCAAAAATGAATTGAGTCGTATCAATACCTCCCAAAGCTMCAAAATAACTAAAACAACGATTTTTGAGCATGTGAAAGTGTTTACTGATCAATCTAAGTAGTAATGATTGGTGATAATATGAAAGGTATCTACGCCCACTTTTTCAAAAAATTCTGCCYACGTTCGCTCTTACTACTGTGATTCTCTGTACCAAATAAGAATTTTATATCTTAATTGAGTGTTTGGTTATGTTTATGTGTTTTCGGTTAATGGCGATCTGTGGGCGTGGCAGTGGTCCGATTACGCCCATCTCGCCCCACTCGTAATCAAATCGTCATAATATTTCATTTTTTAATCAAAATGAAGATTGCAGGGACAGACAAACAGTCAACCGAATTTCAATTTTTCTCGTCATACTGCTCATTTATATAAATACATATGTACATATGTCGGGGATTCCGTTCGTAGAGGATTTTCTTGTAGAAGTCTCCATATTACTTTACTTCACACTTTAACACTTTACTCAATAACTTCACTCACTATACGAGTACATCAAGTTCTGCTCCTATCAAGACCACTTCTTGAACTGATTCTGCGAGGACATCGACAAATATACCCCGGTTATCATTAGAGGCAATCTAACGACTGTTAMATTATACTAATTTTTTATTGAAAACTCATTCTTCGGATTATCTAMAGAAATCTGCTTATATTTTATGCAAGTTATTTGAACTAATTTATCCTCCAATCCATTTTTTTAATAGTCCAGTCATTTAAGCTWAAATTAGATAAGAATCTCGAAATTCGAGATACCCAGCTTTAAGTCTGTAAATATTGACACCCTAAAAGTTGTCTCAAAACCYACATATGGTAGGGTATATCTACAATATACAATATTTACAGACTTACAGCTGGGTATCTCGAATTCCGAAGTGAACTTACTATAATTACTGGACTATAAAGGCAGAAAACCAAACTCCGAGTTCGMGTTCTATGAAGGGATGGATCCATACTATCTTCTTCAATAGCTTACGTCTTTTTCTAATTATTTTAAAAAGATGACCGAAAAATTAGGTCACCGAAAAGCAGATGGTTTTAATTAAGAAGAGTGATGCCGGAATTGTCCTTATACATATTTTGAAAAGGAATATTTATTTTTCTATCTTACATCCCACTTGTTTTTGTTTTTTTTTTTTTGGAGATTTATATCTCCCCGCTTAAATGCGACCTTGTACGTGAATACTGTAAATTATATTATATATGTGAGGAAAATACATACATACATATATAAATGATTAAAATTGAATACAATAAACATATGCTCATTGAATTTTATATACTCGTGTCAGATCCATATACTCTTCTCGCGCACCTTCAGTTGTTATTTTAATTCTGAACGATGAGGTTGATCATAATTCTTATTACAACAATTGCACTTCTCTTCTTTTGCAGTAAGTAAATCATAATAATTGTGTTTAAAGTATATATATACATATATATGCATACGTATATAATGAGGAGCATAAACTTAAATATTGAATTAAATAAATAAAAAATAACATTAAGAAAGCAAACATATAAGTTGCATTATAAACAAAGCGAATATATGTACTTGTATACATATAAACCGTTGTACAAAACGATAATAAAGAATTACTAATTGCAAAATGTTCAAAAGAAAAAATTACAAATTATTATTAAACTTAAAGAATAAATGCAGTTTATAAACATTTTGATTGTCTGCAATTGACAGGACCAGATACTTCTCGCTAAGCTATATCCTAGTTAGTTCGSTGTTTTTATAGTTATCTCAAATAAAAATTTTTTCCGAAAATAGCTTTTGTTGCGCTGAGTGGTTTTCATACGTATTTTAGCTGTTGGTTTTAAAATAGAGAYGAGATGATTGTGGGCTGCTTACTCTAGGGTGTATGCGGGAAATGTTCTAAAAATCATTCTGAGCAACTTTGCCTAAAGCCAGTGATTTTTAATTAGAGTTTTTTAGGAATTATGACTTTATCACATATCACCCATACAACGGATTATCCACATTTATTTATCGSGATTTTATGGAAAACATCGACCCGCTCTAGCCTACACTCATGGGCTGAAAAATTTTCGACAAAAAACCTCTAACCTTGTCTAAGAGGACTAACTTTACCAAAAATACACCCAAAATTTTTTTTACTTCGATCATGTCAACCGTTCTCATGTTATTGACCTCAAACGACCTACCTCTGTTATACGTATTTGTTAAAACGCCAAACATTGTTTACTGATTGAAACAAAAACTGTTAATGTATAGCAAGTGGATAAGTGTTTTTGACCCGCACATTTTCAACGATCAAGGACTGATTTACCGAAATTCGTCGTAACTATACCAGCATAAATGTTAGACCCAGATCGCGAAAATGCGKAAAAAGTTTCTGCGCCGCTTTGTGATAATGGATCGTTCTACATCTGAGGCCAATCGACAGTCAAATAAAAAAWATTCAAAATAGGATGATACTCACCGGAAACGAAGGATAAAATAACCAGTTTTAAGGGAATAATAATTTACGGGCGTTCTGAAATCGAGAAAGGAAAGGGGATACATGTGGTTGAACTTTTAAGGCTTAAGCACAGTTAATCACAATTTCCGGTAAAACTAGGAGTCCTATAAAAAAACTTAAACTAACAATGTTGTAGGTAATGAAAATATCTATTACCTCAAAATGGATGTGAAAGTTAAAAAAAATTTCTTAGTACTTTGGGTCCAAAATCGTATAGAGTCCGCGATATTTAAAGCCTTGAGTCAATTAATTTGTGTATATAACTAATATGTATTTCATTTCAACCAAAAAATAAACAATTCCACATTTTCAGTGTTTCTAGTGAATACTACACCAATACTAATATTACTCTTGTAGTTGGTAAATTTCTATAATTTTTCGTTTCAATGTTAAATATTTCTCTCAAATAATCAGTAAGTGGAGCCGACTCCTATTTCTTTAAATCAATATTGAAATCATCTAATAAAATGACATGCATTTACGAGTACGAGAAATTTGTGCCGAGGACGCAGCAGGTGGTGCTAGAGAAAAACAGAAAAATYGATTTTTAAACCATCCTGCTGGTACACTTGACCGAAGCTTCAATTCTTCTGYGAAAAGGATATTTTCATGACCGTTGACTCTGAAGAAGGTGCTTGCATCTGTTGAGCCTAATTTGCCTCAAGCACGTTGTCAGAATAAGAGCAGTTGGACGGCGGTAGGCTTTCATGCGGAGATCATCTCGAATAAATCGTGACTTTGATCTGGTCGATCCATTTCATCACCATTTTTGTACCAAATTCGTACTATTTATATTCAATAAAACATATTATTAAGATATTCACCGATATACAATATAATATAAAGTGTAAAGTTATTTTAAATGCCGAAAATTATGATACAAGTATTGGTTAAGATAAGGCTTTTAGAATCAGATATTTATGTGAAGTTTTGTGTTATATCTTCTTTTATRCTTTATTTATTTTTTAAAAGCAAGTAACATAAAAAGTTTGTGCAAACCAGTCAAGCAGTTTATATTGCATTATCAAATTCTTTAASAAGTGCAGACGAAAAATTCTTATTATGAAATTAATGTTTTGTGCCTTTCTGATGAGGCAGTTATCGCACTTTAAATATAAACCATTGTATGGGATGACAATATGTACATAACGGTAAAATATATGAAATACTAACTGACTCCGCATGCGTTGTACTGCGTGTAATTATGTGTTTTGAAATGAAAAGAAAGTTGAATTTGCGTTGTGTTAAAAATCATTTATTTACGATTTTTCTAATTTTTTTTCAGTGTAACGCAGTTTGATATGCAACATTTTATGGTTTCTATTCCGGTGCGTAACAGACAGAGAAGGTGGTTTTCCAACACGGGAACACGCCAAGTATAACTGGTGGGCACTCATGCAATTGTATTTACGATAATTTAGCSAATATTGGCATAAACATTCGTGATAAGTTCATATTTCGTTGCAGTGAATTGACAAAAGGCAGTTRGAACTGATATCAAACCACTGGAATCAATATTTGCATATTTCCAATTCTTWTCGAATACAATGTAAAATGTCTTCGGYAATGTATTTTTGTTCGTATTCCATAATTGACGCGAATTTGAAGACTGATATGTTGAAATGGTTATCGCGAAAAGTGTGCGGTACTTCAGTGGCATGCGAAGTGGCTGTCGAATAGTCCATCGCTTGATTCCATTGATTATCATGTTCCAGCAATTATAATTGCTGGCATGCTTCTCAAAAAGTTGCACATACTCATTCACAGTACACGCAATGACTCAAGTGAAAYTGAACCACGTACATTTATCAAAAGCAACCGAAGGTATAAGYAATCGTCGTTTTTCGGGTGGATATCACCCGATATCAATCTACTGGTTGGCCTTGCTTTCTGTCTAACTATTTCTTCGACGATGCATTCCATGTCTAATATCAAGGCATATCCGAATAGAGCAATGTTCTCGCAAACGAATCACTGACGCAAGTTGAGAAAAAACTCGTTAATGTCAATTTTGTTGTTGAAAGTGTTTCCGCTGGCTGTACTGTATTCTCTGGGTTGCAAAAGTAAATACGTAGGGTATTTATTATTTATTGCAGTTCACGTATCGACTATTTGATACTTGCTGATCTCATCTCGTTCAAGACCAATAACCGCCATGTTGCTTTCTTTGRTGACGTATTTGCAAATGCATTTGATCGACTTCACCAAACTGCAATATTCAACATTGGCATGAGTTTTGAATGGGAATTAGACAACAGCGGCGAATATGGTATGTGTTGTCGACTTCGATATTCACTCTAATGCTGAATGTTCTGCCATTGACGTCTGATGAGCTAAGACGATAGAGTGGATATCCATCATTTTCAATTTGGGGCTTCCGAAAGAAAAGAACTTGGATAGTGTTTCGTGCATTTATTGTTAGACATACAAACCGAAGTGAGATTGTGGTGTGATTTCATCAATTTGATCTRGTGTAACCATCATCTACCATCCAAAGAAGAATGTAAACCTAATGACTTAACACACTAAATCCAGCATCTGACTGCACCATATATACATACGTTGCTTCAAGATAAAGTCCATCAAATATCGTAGCTGTTTTTTGAAAAGTCGTGCTATGACATCGTAACGATCGCTTGCTGATTGACCGCGATCCACAATTCCACACGCATGTCATCGCATCCTATTCGTATGGTGTGCCATACGTTGGTGGCCGATATTAGCGCGATCTCTTCGTGGCTTCGTAACAAATTTCAATCTGTAATTGATCACTTCGTCTGAATCACACAAAGTTTTCACTGAAAAATTTTCAAATAATCAAAATATTGAAAAACAAAAAAAAAATTTTTGGAAAAAAGTTACTTTTTGGAAATTTCCAATTTTTCGACTTTGTCKWATGAAAAGTATAAGGTTTTTATATTTGTAAACCTTTGCAGATTCACAGCGAACAACTTCTGAAAATTTCATGAAGATTGGTTCAGCCGTTCTCGAGCCTTAGCGTTACTAATAAACATATATTCATGTTTACTTACATATGTATGTATATACAAAAGAAAAAGTTTGTATGGAAAAAGGGCTGTTTTTTGGGATTTTCCGGCAGTTATTCAAAAAAAMAGAATTGGCCAAATTGGTCCAGGCGTTGTTGAGTTATGCGCTTAACAACACATTTTGCGATTCATTTTTATATTATAGACGCAACTTTCGTAAATTTTTTTTACATATGGAAGAAACTTCTCCTAATAACAACAAATACAACAAAAAAGAGAATTAGTGAAATCGGTCCAGCCATTCACTCGTGATACCGTGACCAAGGGAAAAAGGGATTTATTTCATATATATAGATTTTAGATCTAAAAAAGCTATTTTTATAATTGAGTAACTCAACTTCATGCAACATATTTTTCAGAATGCTCAAGATCTGCTGTCATTGATCTAAGTGATGTTGAAACACCTACAGGAACACAAGAATCCGCCGTTCGAGATTTAATTATACGCACAATTGGCGAAGATGCCTCAAAAAGTTTCGTTATACATGTTGATAAGACAATGCCATCCAGAAGTTTTCAAGTAAGTTGTATATTCYTACTTAGAGAAGTATTTCAAATAAATGTTACTTATTGTAATCATCAAAGATTAAGAAGATAGAAGCATCCACGTTAAGTATTGTTGGGTCAGACGGGGTTGCAGCGGCGAAAGGTTTTCATCATTACCTCAAGTATTACTTGCATAAGCATATTGACTGGACAAACACTAAAGTTGAGTTGCAATTGCCAACTCAGCTTCCAAATGCCACGATTTTCTCTAAATCTGCCAGCAACTTCATTTATTACCAAAATGTTTGTACATGGAGCTACAGTTTTGCATGGTGGACTTTTTCCAATTGGCGCCGCCACATCGATTGGATGGCAATGATGGGTGTTACCTTAACATTAGCACCTATTCAAGAGCACATTTGGCACGAAATCTATGTTGAAATGGGCCTGACGAAAGATGAAATAGATGATCATTTTGCAGGCGCAGCATTTCAAGCGTGGTAAGTATGGTATTCACAAGACCTTCTTTTGGATTCCGAATTCGCAGTATCGCATGCGATTTTTATTATTGAACCTATTAGTATTTTATATAGAGGGTACCCATAACAAATTTACAGACAGGCTAAACATGCATATCCTATAAACTTTCTAAGACGTTTCAAAAAAACTCCGAAAGCTATATTGTTTAAAGTTAATAAGTTTGGAATAACTATCCAACAAATAATAATAAAGCTTCATATAGCTATCGTTAATATCGAATTTAAAAATTACAACTAAAATCCAGTTTAGTTGAAACCCCTAATAGGGTATATCCGATTAACATTGATCTGTTTGGCTGATAAATCTATCAATAGTGTCCTGAAATCTTTAGAGAAAAGATGAACAAAAATAAAATAAATCATACAATATGTTTCTTTCCTAATTTTTCACATATCAACTCTTATATTAATTACAGGCAGCGCATGGGAAACATTCGTGGCTGGGGCGGACCGATACCAYATTCATATAGACGTATGCAAAAAATACTGCAACAGCGAATTTTGAAAGCAGAACGTGATCTTGGTATGCGTGTAGCTTTGTCGGCCTTTGCGGGACATGTACCTGTCGCCATGACTCGAATTTTTCCGAACAACACCTTTACACCTGTAGAACGTTGGAACCACTTTCCAGATAAATACTGCTGTGGCCTTTTCCTCGATCCTAGCGACCCGCTATTTAATCAAATTGCAGTCAAATTTCTTAACAAGACCATTGAARCTTACGGCAGTGATARTATATACTTTTGCGATCCATTCAATGAAATTCAGCCAAGGTTCGCAAATGCTGAATATATGAATGCCACGGCATTTCATATTCACGAGTCCATGCGTTTAGTGGACAACTCGGCGGTTTGGCTCTTACAAGGATGGATGTTTGTAAAGAATATTTTTTGGACAGATGAATTGATCAAAGCTTTTCTGTTGGCAGTGCCGCTTGGCAAAATGCTAGTATTAGACCTACAAAGTGAACAATTTCCTCAATATGAACGTACACACTCGTTCCATGGTCAACCWTTTATTTGGTGTATGTTGCACAATTTCGGTGGAACCCTCGGAATGCATGGATCTGTTGATATTGTGAATACGCAAATACGTTTAGCAAGAGATGTGGTAACCACGTCGATGGTAGGTGTCGGTATTACAGCGGAAGGTATCAATCAAAACTATGCCATGTACGAGTTGGCTTTGGAACGCGGTTGGATGAAAGATGACTTTGATTTAAATAATTGGTTTGATGTTTATGCTGATGTTCGTTACGGCATTCGGGAAACCCGTATGCGTAGTGCTTGGCAGTTACTCCGTCAATCTGTCTATTCTTACAAAGGATTATTAAAAATTCGAGGAAAATATTCTATTGCAAGAAGACCCTCCACAAATCTCAGTCCATGGGTTTGGTATAACACTTCGAATGTTTATATTGCTTGGGCTCAAATGATTTCGGTTATAGGAAATACTACCATTCCCCTATACAATCTTCCGTTTGTCTCCCATGACCTTGTTGACATTACTAGACAATTTTTACAAATAACCTTCGATCAACTCTATATAAATTTAATGGTTGCCTACACAAGTAAGAATATGGAGAAGTACGTTTTTATAGCAGATAAAATGCTAGAGGCTCTACAAGATCTCGAAACAACATTAGCCACTAATATGGACTTCTCATTAAGTCGATGGTTAGAAGCAGCRAAGAATTTGGGACGAACGCCGGTGGAGAAACAGCTTTACGAAATGAATGCACGGAATCAAATAACTGCATGGGGGCCTAACGGCCAAATTTTAGATTATGCAACGAAACAGTGGTCCGGTGTTGTGATTGATTACTATCGGCCACGTTGGGCGCTATTTCTACAAATGTTGCAAAAAAGTCTAGAGCTTAATCAAAAATTTAATGAGGAAGCATTTAAACGTACCGTTAGTCAGGAGATCGAAAACCCATTCAGTATCAGCATTAAAGTATACCCATCGGAACCGGTTGGCGATAGTTTTACCGTTGCTCAGCGAGTTTTCCTCAAATGGACCACATACGCTGACGATTCCCATTTCAAAAAGTATTGCATCAAATCTATACGATATGTATGAGCTAATATATGACAAAACTCATTACGAAGATAAATTATTATTAGGTATACATA